>NC_041386.1:692230373-692232373 GCF_002162155.2 Triticum dicoccoides
CGACCCTCGACCGCTCGACGATCCTCGGAGAGTTGGTCGAGCGAGAGGGGGTCGATCGATGCTCTAAGAAGAAGAAATAGACTAACCTAAATCAACTAACTCAACATATGAAGAAGGAAATGCTATCGGAGAGGGGGTATATCGACCCCCCCACATGTATCCACATACATACATCTATACATACATACATCCATCTATGGATCATCATTGGAAAAAAATACATACATCCATGGATCATCATTTCTCATATAAATCCATCTATAGCCACATACATGTATAAATGGAAAAAAAATGTTATGAAAAAAAATACATATATGAACAAAAATACATATATACTTGGTAAATATTCTATGAACATCATTTCTCATATATATCAATGCATACATCCATGGATCATCATTGCTCATATATCCATAGTCATATATAAAAACTTTCTATATATGAACAAAAAACTTTCTATGAACATAAAAACATTTTTGACATATTTAGCATATTCTAAATTTTCCTAACTAATTAAATTTGAAAAAGATTCAAATTACTTTCTGAAAACTATTCTAAACCACTCCAAAAATTCTGAAATTTTGCCATCGCCTTTGTCTTGCATCAGTACGTCACCACAAAAAATTTCAGAAATTCCAAAAATGCCCAAAGCCGTCTAGCATTTCATCAAACACCTTCTATATGCACCATTCATATCTGTAAAAAAATTAAGAAAATTTAGAAAAGTGGACAGCGCGTTGCTGCTGCTCCACTCCTTCTCCTCTCCTCTCCTTCTTCTCTCCTTCTGCTCTTCAATGCGTCGGGCCGGCAGCGACCATGGAGCAGGGGCAGAGCAAGGGGCACTCGGGCGCAAGAGCGGCGCTCGGTACCATGGGAAAGGTGGGGCTCACTTCGAGGGGGCGGTGATGGCTGGAGTCCGGCAACGAGGACGGCAGGCAAGGGGCGGCAGGCGGTGACGGGGACGGCGGGCTCGGGGTGGCAAGCGGTGACGGGGACGGCGGGCTCGGGGCGGCACGCGGCGACGGGGACGACGACGACGGGCTCGGCGATGCCGGCGACGAGGACGGCGCGGGCTCGGGGGAGGCCACGACACGGTCCGGAGGGCTCGGCGGCGACATGGACGAGGAGCATCCTGGGGGCGTCGTCGGAGGAAAGGACGAGGAGATCAATCGAACTGAATGAAAATTTCGAAGTGTTTGCTTATATAGATGAAGCATTGGTCCCGGTTCGTGGCACCAACCTGGACCAATGCCACCCTTTAGTCCCGGTTGGTGCCAACAACCGGGACCAAAGGTCTCTTTTCAACAGCCCAAAAGCCGGGAAGCAGAGGCCTTTGGCCCCGGTTGGTGGCACCAACCGGGACTTAAGGGTGGCATTGGTACCGGTTAGTGCCACGAACTGGGACCAATTCACCCCTTTAGTCCCGGTTGGGGCCACCAACCGGGACCAAAGGCCTTGTGCTACCCCGCGGTGAAATGTTTAGTCCCACCTCGCTAGTTGAGAGAAGCTCGGAGTGGTTTATAAGCCCCACTACGGCTGCCCACTCGAGCTCCTCTCAAATGCAGGCTTATTGGGCCTAATCATACACTATGTTGCCTGTGGGCCTACTAGGCCTTCTGCGGGCCTGAATCCTGGCCAATGGTTGGGTTTCTAGTCGTATTCAGGCCGTGGTGGCCCAGTAGATGGCACTTTTTCTTTTTTCTTTTTTGCTTTATTTATTTTATTTTGTTTCTACTTACTATTTCAATTTTTATTTATTTTACTTTCTTAAAGTTTATTTTGTTTTGACTTATTTATTAAAGTTTATTTTGTTTCTACTTATTTATCAAAGTTTATTTTGTTTCTACTTATTTATTTTCTTTTCTTTTTTGCTTTTTTATTTATTTTATGAAAATTCTTTTTTTTGCTTTATTTATTTTATTTTGTTTCTACTTACTGTTTCTATTTTTATTTATTTTATTAAAGTTTATTCATTTTACTTTATTAAAGTTTATTTTCTT
>NC_041386.1:692232821-692287376 GCF_002162155.2 Triticum dicoccoides
TATGTTGTTTCTACTTATTTATTAAAGTTTATTTTCTTTTTACTTATTTATTTTCTTTTGTTTTTTGCTTTTTTATTTATTTTATGAAAATTCTTTTTTTTACTTTATTTATTTATTTTGTTTCTACTTACTGTTGCTATTTTTATTTATTTTATTAAAGTTTATTTATTTTACTTTATTAAAGTTTATTTTGTTTCTACTTATTTATTAAAGTTTATTTTGTTTCTACTTATTTATTAAAGTTTATTTTGTTTCTACTTATTTATTACGTTTATTTTTTTCTACTTATTTATTAAACTATATTATGTTTCTACTTATTTATTTTATTTTGTTCATACTTATTTAGGCATCTCATTGGTCCCGGTTCGTGGCATGAACCGGGACTAAAGGACACCCTTTGGTCCCGGTTCAAGCCACCAACCGGGACCAATGGTGGTGGGCCAGGAGCGAGGCCCATTGGTCCCGGTTCATCCCACCAACCGGGGGCAAAGAGGCCAGACGAACCGGGACCAATGCCCCCACGAGGCCCGGTAGCCCCCCTGGCCTCACGAACCGGGACCAATGGACCTATGGGTCCCGGTTTGTGATTGAACCGGGACTAATGGGCTTATCTAGCCCGAATGTAAGCCCTATTTTCTACTAGTGATGTACAGTTGAATTGTTCCCTTATCATCATCAACTTTGAACAAGATTATTTTTGGTAAAAAATGATGTTTTTCATTAACTTGAAATGAACCATCATTCATTCTATCTTGTGGCACCGGAAGCCCAAGATATTTATCCTCAAAACCATCGGCAGTAATGCACAAGATTACCATGGACGCCACTTTGATCTTCCGTGCTACACTTCTTCCTGAACATAATAGAGCATTTATTTGGGCACAGTAGCTGCCAGTCCCCTTCTCATAGGTTGAGAGAATATTTTTAGTACTCAACGCTTGATCAATGGACCCATTGAAAAACAGCACGCAGCCATCGACAAACAAATAGTGAGAAATACCCGGAGCATGCCTATTCACCTAGAAATCTTGCAGAGTTCCTTTAGCACACGCATCCTGCAATAACAAAGAAAGAGCCTTTGCCACAAACAGGAATATATACAGAGATAAAGGTTCCCCTGGCATGGTGCCACAAGGAGAGAACGACTCCAAGAGCTGACCATTAAAACACACTAAAAATTTGACTGGCGTCACACTTGCCATAATCTAGTTTATCCAACCTGCTGCAAAGCCCAAAGCCCCAAACATGCTCTTCAAGATGTGTCAATGCACCCAATCATACGCTTTGGCTAAATCCGATTTATAAGCACAAAAATCGCCACACCTATCCTTAAGTGTGCTCAAAGAATGTATATACATTCAAAGGCTATAAGAGCATTATTAGAAATTAGTCAGTAAATTCCAATCTACTAAAGAAAAGGCTCTTAAAAATTTGTCGGATTGGTAGAAAAATATGCATCCAGTGGGGCGAAGGAAACTTTGATCAAATCAGTTCTTCAAGCTCTTCCGGTCTATGCCATGGTATATCTAAGTTCCCATCATCGCTTTGTGAGGATTTATCTCAGATTATAAGGAATTTTTGGTGGGACGGCAAGGAGGATAGGAGAAAAACTCACTGGTTGGCTTGGGATAAATTGACTAGTCCCAAAGGTGAGCGGGGGATGAGTTTTCGCAATCTAAGATTATTTAACCAAGCTCTTCTGGCAAAGCAGGCTTGGAGATTGGTGGTTAACGCAGATTCCTTATGCGCCAAGGTGATAAAGGCAAAATATAGTACCGAGGGGCATATTCTTGACACAGCTCTTCCCCAGTCGACATCGCTCACGTGGCAGGGTATCTTACATGGATTGGATCTGCTTAAAGCTAGAGTTTATTTGGAGAGTGTGTGATCGGTCTAATATTAATATTTGGAGATATAATATTCTTCCAAGAGTCTCAGGCCTTAAAGTTACTGCAAAGAATAATAGGACCAGGATCAAATGGGTATCTGACCTGATTTTTAGTGGACTGAGGAGATGGATGAGAATTTCATTATGCACCACCCCAATCTTTATGTAACGGGATAAACTATGGTTTTTTCCGCTTTTCCCTGGGTAATTTTTTAAATCAGTTTTTTCGAGCTTCCAACCGATTTTCCTTTTCTTTTTGTTTTTGTAATGTTTTTTTTGTTCATTTTAACTTTTCTTCCTTTTTACTATTTTTTATTTTTATTTTTATTCGTTTTAAATTTTTAGAAATATTTTTCAAACTAAAGGATACCCCACGCATTGCTGTGGGAATCGATTACAATATATTTTGAATGATTTAATTGTATGAAGCATGAATAGTTTTTTTTTTGCATCGACGGGGAGATGAGGCACGAATAGTGGAATTAATAATATATGAACTTAAACTAAAAATACATATTCTGTACTGTATTTTATTATTGTATGGTGAATTTTTTTTATTGAACGTAAGTGCCATAATATGATGAAAAGCATTTTCCCATGCATGTTGAATGGACCTTTGATGATGTGGCGTCTGTGGTGTGGTGGGATGCATGCATGAGATTAATTAATAGTGAAAACTATTTCTCATGCACACTGTAGCGGGCCTTTGATGAGGTAGCATGTGTGCATGTTAAGATAATAGAGATAGTGCGGGTCAACTCTTTCGGTATATAGGATTGGTGGATCTTTTTTCAAAATTGCGAAGGAATTTAAAATTTACGATTTTTTATATTTCATGAACATTCATCAAATCCATGAACTTTTTTTTGAAATATGTGAAATTTTCTTGAATCTGCAGACATTTCTCGATTATTTTGAACATTTTTAAAGTTCACAAAAACTTTTTAAGCTTCCTGAACATTTCTCAATTGCGAAGAACAATTTTATGAATTCGTGAAAATTTTCTATCCCTGATTTTTTTTTAATTTGTGACATTTTTCAAACTTGCAAACATTTTAATATATGAGAACATTTTTCAAAACTCACAAAAGTATTCAAACTCATGAATTTTTTCAAATCTTGCAAACAATACTTGAATTCACAAATATTTTTCAAACCCGTGAAGAATTTCCAAATTCATGCAGATATATTGCTGCAAACATTCTCCAAGTTCACTACATTTTTTGAATTTGTAAAAATTTCTGAAAGTCATGATTTGTTTTTAATATGCAAACATTTATCATATTCACAAATATTTTTCAAATTTGAAACTTTCCAAATCCCCAGACATTTTCTCAAATTAATGTATGTTTTTTCTACTGCATGATTTTTTTTGAATTTGTTCACTTGAAATGTAGTTTCTAGTGAGAAATTTAAAATCTAGTGAGAAATTTTGCTAAATATACATGAAAAGATTTACATTAGCTGCTTAGTACGTTGTCTGCAGCATTAACCAACAACAAAACTTAGAGGTTGCCGCTAGTGGCAAAGCGTTCTATTGGCGAGGTCATTAGCGGGACGGCCCAACATGCCAAGCGAGGGACACGCCTCAGCTTTTGCGGTCGCTACATCCTACAAGTGATTCATTTTAGTACCTGATGAACAGCAAGACGGATCAATCTGCCGCCAGTAGCGTTCGATAACCGGGCGACCTATTTAAGCGGTTTTAAAAACTTTCCACGACAAAGCTAAACTAATTTTAAGGTCTTCAGTTTGTTTTCCAACCGTTTTTTTCTTTTATTCTTTTCCTATGTTTTCTCTATTGGGTTTATTTGTTTAAATACAGTTTTCTATGGACAGATCTGAGCATGTGATGTTGGTGAATGAGGTTAGGAAACTTCTTGGTGAAAGGAATAACTCTATTGCTCATATTAGTAGGAACCAAATGTCATAAGTCATAGGTTAGCTTCTTTTGGGCGTGTTGAAGCTCGTACGGCAATTTGGATCAAGTTTGGTCCTGCTAATTAATGTACCACAACTTTCTATGGAGGATCTCCCTCCAATTTGAGCAATGAAATTTCTTTGACCCTGAGAAAAAAATACAGTTTTCTATTTTATTTTCTTTCCCTCCTTTTCCATTATTTTCTTTAAATACATGTTGATTTTTTGTTAATACACGTTGACCATTTTTAGTATCCAGGTTTACATTTTTTAGATACACGTTGAACAATTTTCAAATACATGATGAAAAAAATTCCTCGTTTTTTCCCTTTTTTGGGTTCTCTGTCTTTTTTTCTTTCCTTTTTTCCTTTTTTTCAAATTCATGAGTTTTTTTATCGGTCCATTTAAATGTGCGAGTATTTTTTAATACACGTTAAACAAATGAATACATATTAAGAAAATATAGGACACACATTGAACATTTTTCGAATACATGTTTAATATTTTTTGAATACACGTTAAAAATGTTTTCAGATACACATTGAATATTTTTTGAAGACATGTTGAACATTCTTTCAATACATGCTAAGCATTTTTCAGATCATGTTTAATATTACCGAGAGGGCCCAGAGTACCTCTCCGATACTCAGAGTGACAAATTCTAATCTCGATCTATGCCAACCCAACAAACACCTTCAGAGATACTTGTAGAGCATCCTTATAATCACCCAGTTACGTTGTGACGTTTGATAGCACACAAGGCATTACTCCGGTATCCGGTAGTTGCATAATCACATAGTTAAAGAAATATGTATTTGACATGAAGAAAGCAATAGCAACAAAACTGAACGATCATTATGCTAAGCTAACGGATGGGTCTTGTCTACCACATCATTCTCCTAATGATGTGATCCCATTATCAAATAACAACTCATGTCCATGGTTAGGAAACCTTAGCCGTCTTTGATCAACGAGCTAGTCAAGTAGAGGCTCACTAGGGACACGGTGTTTGTTTATGTATTCACACATATATTTAGGTTTCCGATCAATACAATTTTAGCATGAATAATAAAGCTTTATCATGAATAAGAAAATATAAAATAAAAACCTTATTATTGCCTCTAAGGCATATTTCATTCAGTCTCCCTCTTGCACTAGAGTCAATAACTTAGTCCACATCGCCATGTGAATAACACCCATACTTCACATCGCCATGTGATTAACATTTATAGTTCACATCGCCATGTGACCAATACCCAAAGGGTTTACTAGAGTCAATAATCTAATTCACATCGCCATGTGATTAAGACCCAAAGAGTAATAAGGTGTGATCATGTTTTGCTTGTGAGAGAAGTTTAATCAACGGGCCTGTCACATTCATATCTGTATGTATTTTGTAAATTTCTATGTGTACAAAGCTCTGCATGGAGCTACTCTAGCTAATTGCTCCACCTTCAATATGTATCCAGATTGAGACTTAGAGCCATCTAGATTAGTGTCAAAACTTGCATATACGTGACTATTTACGACGAACTCTTTATCACCTCCATAACCGAGAAACATTTCCTTAGTCCTCTTTAAGGCACCTAAGGATAATTTTGACCGTTGTTCAGTGGTCCACTCTTGTACCCTCTTTGCCAGATAAGTGGCAAGACACACATCAGGTGTGATACACAGCATGGCATATCGTATAGAACCTATGGCCGAGGCATAGGGAATGACTTTCATTCTCTTTATCTTCTACCGTGGTTGGGCTTTGAGTTTTACTCAACTTCACACCTTGTAATACAGGCAAGAACCCATTCTTGGACCGAACCATTTTAAACTTCTTCAAATCTTATCAAGGTATGTGTTTTATGAAAGTTCTATTAAGCGTCTTGATCTATCCATATAGATCTTGATGCTCAATATACAAGTAGCTTCACCGAGATCTTTCATTGAAAAATTCTTATTCAAGTATCCTTTTATGCTATCCAAAAATTCTATATCATTTTCAATCAATAATATGTCATCCATATATAATATCAAAAATGCTATAGACCTCCCCTTCACTTTCTTGTAAATGCAGGCTGCACCGTAAGTCTGTATAAAATCATATGCTTTGATCACCTCATCAAAGCGTATTCCAACTCCGAGATGCTTGCATCAGTCCATAGATGGACCGCTAGAGCTTACACACTTTGTAAGCACCTTTAGGATCGACAACACCTTCTGATTGCATCATATACAACTCTTCTTTAAGATATCCATTAAGGAATGCAGTTTTGACGTCCATTTGCCAGATTTCATAATCATAAAATGTGGCAATTGCTAACATGATTCAGACAGACTTAAGCATCGCTACGGGTGAGAAAGTCTCATCATAGTCAACTTCTTGAACTTGTTGAAAATCTTTTGCGACAAGTCGAGCTTTGTAGACAGTAACATTACCATCAGCGTCAGTCTTCTTCTTGAATATCCATTTATTCTTTATAACTTGTCGATCATCGGGCAAGTCCACCAAAGTTCATACTTTGTTCTCATACATGGATCCTATCTCAGATTTCATGGATTCAAGCCATCTGTCGGAATCTGGGCTCATCATTGCTTTTTCGTAGTTCGTAGGTTCGTCATGGTCTAGTAACATGACTTCCAGGACAGGATTACCGTACCACTCTGGTGCGGAACGTGCTCTGTTCGACCTACGAGGTTCAGTAGTAACTTGATCTGAAGTTTCATGATCATCATCATTAGCTTCCTCTCTAGTTGGTGTAGGCATCACGGGAACAGATTTCACTGATGTGCTACTTTCCAAATTGAGAGAAGGTACAGTTACCTCATCAAGTTCTATTTTCCTCCCACTCACTTCTTTCGAGTGGCAAATCCTAATCTCGATCTATGCCAACCCAACAAACACCTTCGGAGATAGCTGTAGAGCATCTTTATATCACCCAGTTACGTTGTGACGTTTGATAGCACACAAGGCATTCCTCCGCTATCCGGGAGTTGCATAATCTCATAGTTGAAGGAATATGTATTTGACATGAAGAAACCAATAGTAACAAACTGAAAGATCTCTTCCTAATGACCAGTTAGAATATATAATTAGGAAGAGATCTTTCAGTTAGAAGATAATGACCAGATGGTCGAGGGGTTCATAATTTGTTAACTCATGCAATTGATTTCTATAGAAGTGTTTTCGTCCTTCTCCTAGAATTGGTCTTAGGGGTGCTTATAACTTTTCTTGTGCGCCTACTCATGTCCATATAATGAGAATATTGCAAACAACTAAATTTTTATAAGAGATAAAATAGGCGGTCTTTTTCTTAGACCATAATAAGGCTCTTTGTTCTTACAGTTTACAGTGAAAGCCTTATTAATTCTTCTTAGGCATCACCAAATCCCATTTGAAAGAAAAAATAATAGACATGAGTTGGTTTGTGGAGACGTTGTGGAGTTTGCTATCTTTGAAGTGGAGAAATTAAATATCTACATTGAACCGACTGAGAACCTATTTAAAGACATTATAACTGTGCACTTTTCCAGCCATCTCAGGCTATTCGCGTTTGTATCCATCGGATCTTCAGTTTTGGTCTTTCTTGATCGTCCGATTACCTCTGAACCCATGTACTCGCTTCCTTCGCTACGACTGAGTGCTATCTGTGATGGGCCGCTGCTCCCGTGACAATTTCGGCAGCCTGCTATGAAATTGGGCCTAATGGGTTTCAACCCAGCCAAAAAGAGATGCATCTACTCAACCGTCCTTTCAACCCTAAAAAATCTACACAACCCTTTCGTACGTAGGGACGCAGTCGTCGCCTTGCGGCAGATGCTGCGGTGATGGCGACCGCGTTGACGGACGCAACCGATGTCGCCTCATGGCCACCGTGCTTCGGGTCCGACTGACATAGGGCCCCTCGTTGGTCGACTGAACGACTTCCTGACCGGTGACGCCACGCGGAAGTGGACCGGGAAGCGAACATCCGGCTATCATTGAACTTCATTTGCCATTGATTCATTGAGGTGTTAATCAGGGCCGATTAATGGAAATTGATGAATGGGCTGAACTAGAGATTATTGCAGGTCAGTTATACATATGACGATTCATGTTTTGCCTTTAATTTATGCATGCCCATATAATATCCAACGCGTGATGTTCCTTCCCTGCTCCCCTCACTTCTGCAACCATTCTCCTGTAGCCTTGGTTGATGGTTCCTTTCTACATCTCCTCTTCCCTGATTCTTTATCAAATCCAATTTTAGATATTATTTTGTTGATATTGTTCTTTGTACTCACAAACAGTGCAGGTTCGCCTGCGAATATGCTCCTCTGTAACACCTCTCCTCTGTTCAATTCTGTATGTGGATTTCCCAAAGTGCACCTTTCTGAAATGATTCCCCTTTGGAGTCAAATGTTTGAATCGCTTGAGCAGACCTGCAAAACCGCTTGTTGGTAGAGGCGGCACGGGGTATCATTCACTTGGACAGTGCACGGGGTATCATTCACGTGGACAGTGCAGAGCAGCATTGGTTCCACCATCTTATATTCTCAGCACCCCACAAGGATTCACTCAGGTAAGAGCACCCTACAGTTAAATCCTATTTCTAGAGCATTACAATATATTCTACTTTTCATTACCACTATTGTTTCCTAATTATTGCAAGTCAGTGATATTTGAGTGAAGAAAGGGACATATACTGTACAAAGTTATGCCCATCACGAGCTGCTTGACATCTGATGCCAGTTTTCGTTGCTTATGTTCTTTGGCTATGTGGATGTACTAGCTTTTTGGTACCCTAGCATTGGAGTGAACTTTGCACACGATCTACTACTACTACTGGTGGAAATGTGTGTGTTCCTTGGTGTTTCAGAATGATGCTCCAGGTCTATGTAGGATTAGAAAAAAATAGCACTTCATTTCAAATAATTAGGCAATATACTCTAGATGAAATCACTCATGCAAGTGGAATTTATCATGTAGTTGATCAGAAATGGACATCTTATACTCACTGTGTTTTGTAGTGGCCTGTAAGTGTGCGACGAGTGCAGGAATTCACCCATAAGGCATCTACAATTGTGTATCCTCCCATCCTATACTCACCGGTGTTCAGTGGTAGCATGCACACCTTCACCCCAGCCTGCTGCCCTGTGACTCGAGTCATTCAATCAATCTGACTCCATAGCTTCTGAAGTCAATAATGTCATGTTGATGTACTGTCAGGATTAAGTTTGATTAGTTTGGCACTTGGCTATTCTGAGCAAGGTAATATATGAGGCTATCCCCTTTCAAGCATCACCACAAGGAGGGTGATTTCTTTGAGCCAGCAGCTTGGTCAGCCTAGCTGCGTGAATCAATATGTATGGCCGTCGCCATCGATAGACTTCCGCCCCCTACGGGCTGAAACAATGATGATCTCACAAGATACATCTACTACAGAAAGATAATGTATTCAGAGAATGAGAGAATGCTGATTTTTTTTTGCCTTTTCTTGCTCAATTCAGTTAGTTCCTCCTATTCCATGTAAAAAATGGCACAACAATTTTTAAGCCCCAATGAAAAAATATTGTAGTGCAATTGCGATTTGTATAAAGATACTATTTTTTGTCCAAATTACATTCTTATGTTAGAAGATATTATTATTTGGTTTATCATGGATAATATGATATGTAAGTATGTATTGTATGTTCCTTTTGATGTAATAATCAATATTCTTGATCTTCTTTGAAACTATATGATTATACCTCTCCTACCCTGTGTCCCATCTGATGTATCCGTAATTATATAAGTTTTTGTGCTATGTTTCTGGTGCCTATTTGAGGTCTGCATCTTCTCCAGTTCGGTGTATGCTTCAATAAAATCTATTTCCCAAGTATTTACTGTGATGCTGCCTCTATATTATGTTTAATTCCATTTTCGTATGCAACTGCATACAAGGTTGTATTCTTGAACCAAATTGTGCATAGCCATCATTGTTTTAACCATGGATAGGTTGGCTTAGGGCACTGCAAACATTTATATCTAAGTATGTTCCATGGAAGTTGTAATGTTGCCCGAAGTGAAGGTTGGTTAAATACTAAGAGCTATAGGAACAACCAGATTTCTCCCTTTAGTTGCAAACTATCATTTTCAAAAATAAAAAAAAAACACAAGCTATAGGAAAGCCTAATATTTCAAATCAATGCTTGCAAATCCACAAATTACATAATATCCCTAACCAACTAAGAGCCAAAACAGACGGGTGCAGCAACGCGCACCATCAGTGATCTAGTTAATACAAGAGCGACTCAAGTGAGACTCCGTTAGTTGGTACCCCAAGGGAGACGTAGAACGTTGATGGATGCATGAACTTGAGCAAACACATTGGTTGTCTCTTTCCGCCTTTAAGAACAATTATACTTGCTAATATATTGATATATTCTGGATAGAGTTTGAATTGTTGGTACACTTAGTTGACCATATTTAGGATTTATCCTTAAAAATAATTCAACTAGTTTAACCATGTGCTAGAATTAAGCCAAATCCGCAACTATTTTAAAATTTGTATTCACCCCCTCCTCTAGGCAACATCTAGAGTTCCTTTCAACATGAAATTAAGTCATGGATCATAGTCTTGGGAAGTTGTGTCGGTGTGCGGGAGGGTGACAACCACTCAGATGTAGGGTTCATGGAAGAACGATGGCTGACCCGTGGCTTGCAAATTCAAGGCCACAAAGTGATGGCAGTAATCTACATCGAACTCTGTAGACTCCGTCGAAGCTCCCTCGACTACATACAGATGGACGAACTCGAGGAGGATCGGAGCCCCGAAGACAAACTCAAAGAAGAAGCGTCACCATCAGCCTTATTGCCACATCTACGAGGACTAAAAAATGCTAACCTAAACTACTAACCGGAGTGAAGGCACCGAGACTCTCCTCCTGCCATCGGCCGCCTGAGCTGCAGGCAGAGGGGAGCTAAATCCACAGGCTTGCCGGTGATGTCTGGAGGGGAGAATTTACCCTAGCCGTCAAGAGTTAGGGGAGGAACGACAGGTTCTAGCCGTGAGATAGTTCAGTGCATCTTAACATTGGATTGACGGTTTTAAGTGATGAGTGGTTGCTTTGAAATTCCTACAACCAAGAGTAAGAACGAAAAAACCACCAAAAGGCATTAACATCGATACCAATCTATGAACATTTTAACAGGTTGGACTGTGTGCATCGAGTGCAATATATATCTTTTTGTCAGGATAGAATTGTGTCTATTCTGATTGAAGGTCCTTGCTGTTTCCTTTTTCCTTTGCATGGTAGGTCCCCGTTTGAATGATATGAGGCCAATCATACTGTTGAAATTCAACCAACAATAAATTCCAAGGCCCATCACGGGCCAGGTAGAGTAGGGCCCTGTAATGTAACAGCGCAATGCAGTTGCTGGGTCCATTTTGGTGTTTCCGAGATGTAGAATTGGTTTCAGTACTGTACATTCATCATCTCCAGTCATCAATCAGGTAGTACATATATCCATGCATATTGTGGTTCCAATCGATCGAGGAAGACCCCTCTTGGCATAAATGGGACTCGTATTCTGTAGGGAGAAAGGGACCATATGCGCCCATGTTTTCAGCAACCGTTAAACTGTCTCCGGTACTGGAATCGTGAAGGAGACACTTAATTAGGTGCCGACAATCAAAGCAATCCCTTTGGGTCCGAAAATTTACTTTTGATTAGTCTGAAATCTCCAACTTAATTGAGTTCTAGTACGATCGGGCGTGAAATCTACCTATTTGATTATTTCTGCAAGATTATCAATAACACAGAGACTAACAAAAGTTTCAAAAAAAAATTCACTTAACCAGCAAGTCGATCTGTATTATTTGAAATGTAATATTTTCCTTCCCCTTTTACTACTTTATTTATTCCACCCAAAGCAAGGTCGAGTATATTCCTACATCTCTTTTTGAAAGGGGAATATATTACACCTAGCACCTACAAGATGTCGCAAAGACATCTCAGATGCACACAGCCAAAGAAAAAAAATAAAAATAAAGGTCCCGCCATAGTGATCGAGTGTTCCCTGCAGCCGCCACCACCAGATACAACACTCAGAAAATATAGAAAGTCTCCAAAAGCAACACCTTCAAGAAGAAAACAGTGCACAATCGCCGTCGTTGTCCGATCCAAGATTTTAGGTTTTCACCATAGAGAAGTATATCTACCTCTCTTATACATAGAAATATAGATCAACTCATCGTAAAAATAAAGAAAGAAAGAAAGAAAGAAAGAAAGAAGAAGTATAGTTCCACTACGGTTTTGCTATTTCTTGAGCAACCGGGAAATTATTATTTCTATGTTCCATCTAACCTAAACAGCGAAATGCAAAATGTAAACAAAATTGAGAATCATGCAAATACCAAAGGATACAAAGAACTTCACTGAAGGTAATGGTGTCGACTAGGAATGAATTATTTCTAAGTCAACCGAGAAATGATCACACCCGTTCAACATCATATACCTACCTGTCCCAAAGAAAGTACAGGGTCAAGTATATCTATAGTACCAAGATAAAGCAAAAGGGGACAATCTAGGTACTATGCATATAAATGCACGGGGACATTAATTATTGTTTGCCCATCAAAAGGAAGCTTCTACGACGCAAATAAATTAAAATGAAATATACTAGCATTTGGTAGGTATATGTCACTCTTTTACCTACAATTTTGATACTCTCTTACATGCAAATCACAGACCCTTTGGAGAGGATATCCGATACTTTCTTTACGATGTTTTCATGCTACCTAAAAAAAGTACAATAAAATATGAACTTTTTACAACATTGACACAATATGACTTTAGTACTCCCACGACCCAAATTTATTTCTAAACTTTGTACACTATAATAAGACACAAAAAGGGCAAATGGTACTACTACTTATAGTCAGATTGATCCTTTCTGTGTCATCATATGTGACGAATTTGGTGTTGAAATTTTACAGCATGGTACGTGCATCTTGTATCACAAGATTGTCAATGTTTAAAAAGAAAGTAATACAATTATTATTGTATTTTTGTTGTTATTATGTGGTACGTTGGACGAGCCACAAAAGGAGGAACCACGGGATATTTTCTCACACACTTTGGCCGAGCGTCTAAATTCTACGTCAGCTCTGGGTGAATTCATCACTACCTCCACCATGCATGGCACTATCACCAAATCCCCTCGTCCATCTATCCATGCATAAAATACCATTATAGAGGCAGAATAATTTGCTCCCGGTGAGCGCATGAAAAGGGCACACATATGCGTGCGTCACCAGCTAATAATTTTCCCACGCCGGTTGCGCGAGTGCGTGCGTGACACACGTGTGATCGAGAGGCTCCTGAATATTCCACCCGGGGAGCGGCGGTAAATACAAATTAACTACAAGGCCAGACAGAGAGAGCTAAAAGTTGTCGACAAGGGACAAAACCAGGATCGCCCGGGATTTCTACACCATCATTTGACCGCGACAAGGCGTTAAAAGTATGATCGTACGTGTGGCACGAGGCTGTACAATATTTCAACACGAGAGGTAACGGGAGCCAGAAAAGTAGTGCCTGATGGTCCGACTTCACATCGATCGATCTCTCCCCCCCTTTTTCCCCTTCTCGAACTTGCATCCAATACCGACACAAGAAACAGCTGGAGAAGGCCAAAAACCATGCGCCTTTTGGTTTCCCAACAGTTTTCCTCTTGTCGCCACACACGGTCAGGGTCGAGACAACGATCCGTCGATCTCCATCGATTCGTCCATGGCACGCACACGCATGCTGTTAATTTGTTGGTCCATCAGCTTCCATCCCGTGCCGGCTTGCACGCCCTCAAAATTATTGGAGCACATGATGGTAAACTGTCAATCGATCGCAATAATGCACAGAGTTATCACATTTCATGGTTGATTTTTTTTATGGCTAAAACTTATGGTCTATTCATAGTTTGTTTGTCGACACCTCCATCCGTGTCCAATGGAATGCACACGCTAAAAATCATTGGAGCACAGGATGTTAATTTGTCAACAATAGCAATAGTAAACACAATGATCACATTTTCAAAAATAATTCACGGGTAAAACTTGCGATATATATTCATAGTTTGTCGAGACCTACATCCGTGTCCACTGGCATGCCCACCCTAAAAATTATTGGAACATATATGATGTAAATTTGTCGATCAATCTATTGATCACAATAATGCACACGATGATCACACCTCTACGGTTGATTGAAAGGGCTCTCATAGTATATACCATGTATATAAGCTATAGGTACACTGTGATGATTTAATTAATTAACAATACATATATCCCAAATATATTTACTCTGCTCTCCTACCACACGCGGTCCTTTCTCAATTCTGTAATTTGATCCTTCACGTCAAGATCAGCTCCGGTCTCTTGAGTCTCACTCTCACGCCGCTTTGGTTGTCTCCTCCAATTATTCACGTACGTACGTACAATACCGGCCATGCACGCACGCATGCATGTAGTACGTAGAGAGATCGGTCGGGTCGAGTTAGTGCTCCTAGTGCACGTACGTGCATGCATGCGGCATGACGTGCGTCCCGCGCACTAGAAACACTTTTGACAATTGATTAATTAACCACCGCCATACGTTTTCAATTCATCGTCGTCAAGTCCGCGTGGAGGGACGACACCGACCGCGCCAGGCTCCACAGGTCGCCGTCCCCGGCGCCGGCGCCGGTGGCGCCGCCGTGCCCGTCCACGAAGAAGGACGCCATGCTGCTGTTCTTGCTGGCGGACGCGACGTCGTCGGAGAGGCCGTTGAGCTCGTACGAGGCCGCGAGCCGGTCGAGCGAGTCCCACTCTGTGCCGATGTTGTTGTTCCCTGAACCGCCGCCGTACTCGGTTGCCGGAGGGTGCAGGAGCCCGCCCGAGACGACGTGCTCGAGCGGCGGGAGCTTCATGAACCGCTCGTACAGGGTCCCGTTCGGGCACGCGGTGCTGTTGATCAGGTGGTCCAGCGCCGAGCCGGCGGCAGGCTTGGCCTCCTGCTTGCACGGCGTCGTGGGGGAGCGGCCATGCATGTAGTGGTTGAGGATGTGGTCGAGCGCGTCGTCGCTGGCGGAGTAGTGCAGCAGCTGGTTCTGCTGGTCCTGCTGCTGCTGCTGCGCCGCCTTGATGTGGTTGCTGATGGTGGTCACCGTCGACGAGCAGTTGCTCTGGCTGCGCTCCATGGGGGCGGCGCCGGCCAGCTTGTTGGACGCCGCTCCGCCGCCGCCGCCGCCGTTCTGGCCTTGGTTCACGACGATGTTCTTCTTCTTGAACACCCTGCAGATGACCCATCCGTCCTCCTGCCCCGACGACTGGTCTCCGGCCACGCCACGAATCTGCTCAGACGGACAATAATTCACATGAGATCGATAACATTGGGCCGGCGGTACGTTTGTACTAGAGGAGCACACAAGTCAATCGAGTAATCAAGTGCTTGGAGAAATGCTTAAACGTCACATGCATGCAATTATTTGTGGTAATTTAGATTAGTCTAGACTCTAGACTCTAGTCTGTGTCAAGCTCATGCAATCGTGTCGCAGAATTTTCGATTAAGAAGAAAACGCACTTCCAAGTTAATTAGGCAGGCCACTTAAAAAAGCATACAAATTACGAACCTATGTTCAACCACATTACTAGTTCCATATGACAAAATTAATTAAAGAATCACAGGTAGTTATGGAAGATTAATTCCCCTCTTCATGCATGACACACCACCCTACACACCCATGAACTAGCCAAGTCCTACAAAAGAAAAGAGGAAGCTAGCTAGTGTATGTGTTGACCTATGGAATATGGAAAGAACACAAGGAAGAAAAGAAAAGAAGAAGCCAGTGTGTGTGTTGAATATTCAGCAAAGGCACGAACTAGCCACTCAATTATGTGCCTGCCCGCGGCAGATGAGATGAGATCCATCCGCACGAAAAGACTAGCTAGCCTTTGCCGATCCATCCAGCTCAAAAGGCACATATCTCCAATGCATGCATGCCCGGTCCATCCATCCATCCATCCATCCATGTCCATGTGTAGCAGTGCTAGCCTTTGACCTCCCAAAAGAAGCGTACTACGTCCGTTTGTCCGTCTGCTTGTCTCCGCGTGCAAAGCACAGGTCCACTACCCCGTTCCAACCTCCCCAACTCGTATAGCATATCAAGTACGGCACCACGTACGTGTGGGCGTGTCTGGGGTTAGGTCCGGCCGGAGAAGAGACACGCGTGTGTGGTGTGGGACGACGATCCTGCTGGTGCAGACCAAGATACTCTCCCCCGGCAGCCATGGCCCCATGCGAGAGGCGAGACGACCGGCCCGGCCCTAACCGATCACTGTGGCTGGCGTTTCGTTTCGCACATGTGTGACTGACAGACCCCTGGCTGGGCCGGCTACAGTGAAGCTTCGTTCCTTCACGAGCACTGAACCTACTCCCACCCACTGCCCCTTTCCGCGACGGCGACCCGTCGAAAGGAAATCCCAGCTCCCACTCGCTAATCGCAATTATTATTTGCTAAACCATGCATCATGTCATGCGTGTCCCCATTCCCAACCACCACCCGGAGATAATCGTCACCAGACCTTGTCGATCTCGTCTACAGTCGCAGACCAGCCACGTGTACATACACGTACGTTCTACGTACGTACATTAATCGCGCGCGCATGCAGTGCGCCACTAGTGATCTATCCCCATCCCTGTCGGCCGGCCGTGCATGCGCTTCAACGTACTACAGTATGGCACACAGTGTGGTCTGTACTTGGTAGAGTACGTACCGGGGATGATGAGGTGCCGGAGTAGTAGGTGCTGCCGGCGTCGCCGGGAGCGGCGGGGTTGTTGGGGTTGGCGGGGGCGGGGACGGCGTCGTCGAGGCGGTACTCGTGCATGATCCAGTCCGACTTGTGGCCGTGCGGGGCGCGGCCCTTGTAGAAGACGAGGGTCTTGCGCATGCCGATGCGGCCGGACCCGGCGGCGGAGTAGATGGCCTTGTCCCGGCCGGTGGCCTTCCAGAACCCGGCGGCGGTGGCGCGGTTGGTGCGCGTCCCCGTGGGGTACTTCTTGTCCTTGTGGCTGAACAGGTACCAGTCGTTCTGCGGGCCAGTGCCGATCCTGCACCGCTCTGCATGCGGTTTTCCATGGCCAGTTAGTTCAGTTCACCATGGGCACGCACATGCGAACTAGTAGCATTGTCGAGGAACTCATGCATGAACTCACCTTGGATGTCCCATGGCTCGAGCTTGTTGAGGTCGACGTCGGGGATTACGTCGAGGTCGATGCGCTGGGACGCCACCTTCTTGGCGAGGTAGTAGGTGAGCAGCTCCTCCTCCGTGGGGTGGAACCGGAACCCCGGCGGCACCACCGACTGCCCGTTCACGGAGATGCTCATGATCCCTTCCTTTGTGCGCGGTGTGCTCTACTCGGTCAGGTAAGGAGATCGATGGATCGTGAACAGGAGGGTAAAGAAGACACAGCTGTAGCCGGAGTGCAATGCTCCACCTATGGCGAGCTACAGCCTACAACTAGCCACCATTGATGAACTGAAACGGGAAGTGAAGGGGATGGATCGTAGGGGGAAGGGAGCAGGGGAGATGATGGAGTCTAGTCGAGTGAGGGGAATGAAGTTGTTGCCGGTGACGGGGTACAAGGAAACAATGGCAACGGACGGGGGGTGGTTATATATAGGCACTGACCGGCCGGACGATCCATCACACTGCCCATACAGCTCCGCACACAGCCCCAGCTGCGGCCAAGCTAGCTAGCTAGTACTAGGCTAGTAGTGGGATTAGTTTCGTTGGTTCGATAGGAGGTACGTTAGGGAAGTGCCACCAACCTTGAGAGGGAAACGCCAAGGCGACGGTGGCCCCCGCCGGCCACAGCAATGGAAAGCTGGGAGGAGGGAGGAGGAAGATGGGATTGGGAAGGGTGCGCGGAAGAGGGCCGGGAAAGGAGAGGGGCCAACATCGGGAGCCATGACACGCGACCTTAAAAATCTCCACGAAAACCACACCCCAAACCGAACTGATCCCCTCCCGCCTCCCAGTCCCGGGTAAAATCATCGGGCACCATATGCCACGGCATGGCCACCGTAACCACCACTGCAACTACCGCAACAGCACTAACAGCATCGCCGATCAGCGACAGGAACGGTGTCGACGATCCCTCCCTCCTTCTTTTCTTCCATGTTCATGCGTGACACCGTCATAAATTACAGGAGGAAATTAAGCCGCAGAAAGTAAAAGATGTGTGTGTGCCAGCCGCTTCTCTCTTTTTGTTCATGTTCAATTGTTCATGCGTGATGTTGTGATAAATTAAGAGGAAATTAAGCCGGGAAGGTGGTAAAAGTGGCGTTGCTCAGTTTCGGTTGGAGGACAGGAGCAGTACTAGATCGCCAGCTTTGCCTGCATGCCCAGCCGACGATCCATCCATGGCCGGCTATTGGAGGGGGCAAAGCCCAAAGCAATGGAGCAGCTTTCTTGACTAAACCGATAAAGAAATGTGCGCCAGCGGATGATTCTGCAGCTCAGTTGTAGTGTTCGATCCCGTGCAAATCTGTCTCCCGCTTTTCCCCGCTGTAGGGGCCAAAAGCGGAGATGGGGACTAGAAATTGATGGAAATAATTGCCTTTGAAAAATCATCGATCGCCTGGCCTAAGTCGTCACAGGAGAACAACGGCTGCTGACTTTGATATTTGATGAAGCCATACTATAACTATGCTAGCAGCACCTAATTCATTGACCCTAACAAGCTATACCGTAACCATATCTTCTGTTAAATAATGATGATGAACCGACAACTCATTCCGTGTACTATGCTAGTAACTAGCAACTGCGCAGAGTAGTACGTGTACATCTGTTATGAATCGACAACTCGTTCCGTATTCTTACTATATATGCCACATGTTTGCACGCCAAGCAATTAGTTAGTCAACAGGATTTTATGACATCGGCTGCTGGAAACTCTTCGCCTCTGTTTGGAACTGCTTCCCAAGCTACAAATTACAATTCTTTTGGCACACATTTGGGCGCCCAACGGCGGGCTTGAGAACACTAGCTAGAAAACGCGGGTCATTCAACACTGACAGGTAGACGAAAACCTATCAGTAGTAACACTTGCTGCTCACAAGCAGGCGGTGTGACTTTAACGAACTGTTTAGTTCTAGCGAAAAGAAGTGCTCACTGGCGAATCGAAAATGGTTTCGACTTTTGTTACCGCAAAACAGTAGGAGTTTCTTTCTAAGAAAATTGGGTATAAGTATGCATAGAGTAGAACAAGAAAAGAAGATGAACCCTCGCCACTGAGTTAGCGGAAGGCTCTAACCCAGGTGCTGAACCCCACGCACATGACTCTTTCAGTTGGCCCCATGTAAAATGCGATCAAGCTTCCTCAATTATGAGCATCTCTGGACCATTCCTTAAACAGTTTTGCTAGAACTCATCTAGCTGAGTTCTAGTCATGTCTCATTCACCTTTGTAGCCATTGGATGTGATGTATAAGATGTGTGTGTGCTAACTTGGGTTGGTACTCCTTTGTATATGTTTTTGTTTTCCAGGTGAATGAGACAAAATTATATCTCATCTAGATGAGCTCTACGCACTCCCTTCCTTAAACGCTTTAACTCATTAAAATTTTATATGTTTTGAGGCCTGCCTTGCCGAACCCCTCATTTGGTTAACTCCAAATTTTGCGGAGCTATGCCAAAACAAAAACTGCTCCACCTCCTCGTTTTTAAGCGGCCCCAAATGATTCTCAGGAAAAAAGAATCCTTCCCCACCGCCTCCACATTGGATGCCCCGCTCGCCGCCGGATTGGACTCGCCTGCCCTCTCTGCCACCCTGACAACCCTTACCGGTGGCGGTACCCTATCAGACAGTGGTCTCTTTGGCCTCCTAGAGTTGGTCGGGTGTGGCAACGACTTGCTCCTGGGCAGAGCCATGCGCCGATCAACATGGTTGGGCATGCGTCACATCGACAAAGGCAACAACGATGAGGAGGAGCGGTGGGGGACCCTATGCGGCACCACGGCGCGAGTGAGAGGAGTGCGGCGACGACTTGCTTCTGTGTGGAGAGACGTGTTGGCTAGCGCAACTGTGTAGCCCTTCTGGATGCGTCTTGCCCGGGTGGGAACTGATGATTGAGATGTCTTTGTTTGTGTGTTGGTTGTTGTTGATGTGCTGGCCTTCAATGGTCGGTATTGGCAACCAGGATGAAAATCCTTGCCTTGGCCGTAGCATGTTACAACGGCAAGACAATGTACCTAATAAGAATGATGTTCTCTACCTCCTCCTTGAAAGAAAATGAAGGGTTTACTACTCTGATCTCTGCTGGAGTGTTGGCTGCTTGATGCATGTCCGAGCCTTTTGTTTAGTAATCTTTGTTGGGTGTTTCGAATTACCACGATAAGGTGATAATGTACATTGTAGGAGTCAGTGTTTGAAATACCGTAATGTTTGTACTTGCTACGTTGTGCTTCGACAATGCCTTCTGATTCACTGCCGATTGTATGCCTATGTAATCGCTCACTAGATTACCCTCTGCAATTTGTTTGGAGGCAATGATGCAAAGGAGATTGCATTTAGTTATTGATATTGAATGCATCGGAATAATTACAGCTGTTGGATCTAGAATGGATGGCATTGAAGATGGTTAAATATCAAAGACCACTATTTAACTACTCAAAATTTAAGAAATTAAGTTTGAGAAGGCACTTAAGCAGTTAAATGACAGGGGATTGGCTAAACATGCTCTAAGCTGACATGCAACGGCTAGTAGAAGACCCTCTTATAACTCACAATACAGTGTGCCCTAAAGAAAATATTCCCTTCGTTTTTTTATAAGACGTTTTGGACAGCTGACATTGAACTATTTTGGGTGATGTCTGAATTGTCTAAGCATCTTATAAAAATGACAGAGGAATATACTCCCTTCGTTCCTAAATATTTGTCTTTACAGGGATTTTCTATGGACTACCACATACGGATGCATATATACATATTTTAGAGTGTAGATTCATTTATTTTACTTTGGATGTAGTCATTTATTAAAATCTTTAAAAAGACAAATATTTAGAAACGGAGAGAGTATATTTATACAATGTGACCTCTTAAGAAGGGCCAACAGCGACACAGGACCGAGGCCTGCCGGCTCGCATGCACCATCCGACCGGACAGCCGCACCCACTAGCTGGATGGCACAGTGCGTGCACGCTTCTCTCCTCAATCTCTACCGTTTCCCGTACGTGCACGCACCCATGCTGTCCCGAGAGACGAGTCGTCGTCGTCGTCGCCGCCGACGTCGAGTGGAGACCTAATCTGCATGCCACAAACGCAAGCAGTCTACCGTACGCCGTCGTCGCGCCCGCGGCTCCATCGTGCGTCATGGGGACGCCGTCGGCAGCCGCACGAAGCCGTCGGGCTGCCACGGCTGCGACTTGCGAACACGCACGGGCACCACGGCGCCAGGCAAGCGCCCGATTCGTGCAGCCTTCCGCGGCAAGTTCGTCGTCGCACTTTTCCGGACGTGCCTTGAACGGCCAAAGCAAGCAGGCAGGTCAACTCCCGGCGGCCGCCACTCCGGCCCTCTGCGTGTCTCCTCGGATGGCCGGCACGGCCGGTGGTCTCTCCTCGGCTTAATGTGCCGACCTGCTCCGTCGCACGCATGTACGGGGTCATGGCAATTGGCACGGGCCGGGGCCGGGGGTACGTACGTGCTGTACGATTTCAGGTCAGTCAGTCTAAGTACCAGCCCATGCAAAAAAAAAAAAGACCATGCAAAAAAAGAAGTCTAAGTACCAGCCTTAAAAAGGATGACTTGGTTCACCTAAAACAGCACGTGCTGATGTAGTACTACATCGAGCAACTATTCTTCATCCCTACATTGTGTATTCTTGAAATGTGCCAAGAAAAGAGCATAAATAGCAACATCTTATAAATAACTAGCTATCGTGACCCAATTTCCCTATTTCGTACCGGTTGGGCTTATTCGATGTTTATTTCCACTGATCGATCGATACTGCATGTTGAGTATATATCTTACCTGTATCTGTATCCCTCGCCCAGCTCCTAGTTCTTTGTATAGTTGAGGTCGTGACCCACTTTGTACATCATATATGCGTGTGATTGCACCCAATCAATACATCAAGAGTTGCATCATAATCTTCTACATGGTATCAGCCTTCCTTCGGTCCTACCCTTGTTGTCGCTAGCCTCCGCACCGCCGCTTCCCTGAACCGCCGCACCACCTTCTCCCTCCGCTACCACCTCGCACCCCGCCGGTCGCCTCCAGCCCCCCCCCCCTCTTCCTCCATTGAACCCTAACCTTAACCCCACCCATGCCGCCGCCTCCTCTCACCAGCCGCCGCCATGTCTTCCTCCAGCCACGCTAGCAACCCCTTCGCTTCCTCCTTCGGTTTTGCCTCTGAGGAGCCCAACGACGCTGACATGCGCAACATCCCCCTCTCCGATCACGTTCCCATCAAACTCTCCCGCTCCGCCGCCAACTACTACGCATGGAAGACCTATCTCATTCTCCTCTTCTATGAGTAAAACCTTCGTGATCATGTGGATGCAACCACCGACTTCCTCTCCATGCGCCGTGACTCCAACTGGATGTCCATCGATGCCACCCTCATCCGGTGGTTCTTCCTCACCGTGTCGTCGGATATCTTCCACACCATCGTTCGCGACGGGGACGATGCCTACACGGTGTGGACCAAGATCAATGGCCTCTTCACTGACAACAAGCTTCAGCGGATCCTCTTCTTGCAACAAGAGTTTCATGGGTGTCATCAAAACAACTCCACCATCGACGCCTACTGCATGCGCCTCGAGACCCTCTTCGATGAGCTCATTGACATCGGGTTCAAGGTTGGAGATGGGCTTCTTCTCTCCACGCTCACCGCCGGTCTCAATGAGGATTTCGGCAATGTTGCGTCCAACCTCACCCTCATGGACAACCCCACCACGAGCGGGCAGTGGCCTATCTTCGTCTTGAGGAGCGCTGGATGAAGAATCTTCGGACCTGCCCCGTCCACACCGCCCTTGCCGCCGACCTCTCTCGCGGCGCCCCTACACCCCGCGCCTTGCCCTCCGGCGCCTGTGCCGCCACCCTTCCCACAACCGCAGCAGTAGCGTCGGTAGTAGCCGCCGCGCGCCTCCAACGGCGGGAACGGCAGCAATCGTCGCTGTGGCCGTGACGGACAACAGAACGGAGGCGGCAATGGTGGTGGCAGCGGTGGCGGGAACCAGCCCTGCTATCGCAACCAGCAGCCTACGTCGCCTTGGAGATGCGGCTACAACCGCTAGCCGGGGGTCATCCATGCTTATAGCATGTCGATGCCTCAACTGCACCGCCCTGGGACTCCTCGGACCCCGCCCGTAGGCTCACCAGGCCCTTTTGGCCATCCCCAACCGGGCGCCCTTGGTGGACCTCCCGCCGCCCCTCACGCCACACCACCCACCTACGGCGGTCTGGGGTACGGTGCGGCCTATGCCCCCCGGTCGGCCAGCCTCCCTACCCCGGTGTGTGGGATCCTACATTGCTTGCCGCTCTTCAGCAGCCCCCTTCTCTAACGCCCTACTCTGGTGAGGGCAACTGGTTCATGGATTCCGGTGCCACCGCACACATGTTTGCTCATCCGTGTAAACTCTCCTCTGTCTATCCCACTTCCACTACTTCTCACATCATCATCGGTAACGGTGCCGGTATCCCCATCTCTCATGTTGGTTCTGCTAATTTCCTTCTCCCTCTAGACCACTCTCCCTTAATAACGTCATTGTTTCTCCGCATCTTATTCAGAATTTAGTTTCTGTCCGTAATCTCTCTCGTGATAATTCTGTAAATGTGGAATTTGACGAAGTTGGTTTTTCTGTTAAGGACGCTCGCACCTGGATGGTACTTCACTGATGTGACAGTCCCGACAACCTCTATCCTGTTCAGTCGCCGTCGTCTTCTTCGGGTGGTCCTCAGGCCCTTTCCACAGGCGTTGGTCTTTGGCATGCTCTCTTTGGGCATCCTAGCTCTTCTTCGCTTCATCAAATAATGAGGTTTTTTTTTCATGTAATAAAAGGGATGCTCATTCATGTGAAGCATGTCGTCTAGGCAAACATGTTCGCCTTCCTTTTAGTTCCTCGTCCACAGTTGCATCTTTTCCCTTAGAGTTTATTCATAGTGATGTATGGACCTGTTTCATACTCACTAATTCCCGTTATCTTTACTATCTTGTTATACTGGATGACTACTCTCATTTTGTGTGGACATTTCCTCTTCGTAGGAAGTCCGATGCTCCTACTGCACTTATCACGTTTTATTCCTACGTCCACACAATTTGGTCGCTCCATACTCGCTCTTCAGACCGATAATGGGAAAGAGTTAGACAACCTCTCCATCTGCCACCTTCTTGCCACCCACGACGCCGTGTTCCTCCTTACATGCCCATTTACCTCACAGCAGAACGGCCGTGCTGAGCGCATCCTTCGCACTCTCAACGAGTGCGTTTGCACTATGCTTTTCCACGCTTATATGGCACCTCAGCTCTGGCCCAATGCTCTTGCCACCGCCATCCTCCTTGTTAATCTTCGTCCATATCTCCCTCGTTGGAACTATACTCCTCACCATCATCTTTATGGCACTCCTCCTTCCTACGACGGTCTTCGGATTTTCGGTTGTCGTCACTGTCCTAACACTACTGCCACCGCTCTTCACAAACTCGCTCCTCGCTCCATACCTTGTGTATTTCTTGGTTACCCGGCTAACACCAAAGGCTATCGCTGCTATGACCCGGTGTCCCACCGTGTCATCACTTCCCCACACGTGTACTTTGATGAGCATGTTTTTCCCTTTGCACAGGAACAGTCGGCGTCCCCCTTGTTGGGGAACGTAGCAGAAATTCAAAATTTTCCTACATGTCACCAAGGTCTATCTATGGAGAAACCAGCAACGAGGGCAAGGAGAGTGCATCTACATACCCATGTAGATTTCTAAGCGGAAGCGTTCAAGGGAACAGGGTTGAAGGAGTCGTACTCGTCATGATCCAAATCACCGGAGATCCTAGTGCCGAACGGACGGCACCTCCGCGTTCAACACACGTACAGCCCGGTGACGTCTCCCATGCCTTGATCCAGCAAGGAGAGAGGGAGAGGTTGAGGAAGACTCCATCCAGCAGTAGCACAACGGCGTGGTGGTGATGGAGGAGCGTGGCAATCCTGCAGGGCTTCGCCAAGCACCGCGGGAGAGGAGGAGTACTTGGGAGAGGGGAAGGGCTGCGCCAGAACTTGTGGTACGGCTGCCCTCCCACCCCCCCACATATATATACGGGCAAAGGAGAGGGGGGCCGGCCCCTCAGATCCAATCTGAGGAGGGGGCGGCGGCCAGGGGGGTTGCCTTGCCCCCCAAGGCAAGGGAGGCGCCCCCCTTTAGGGTTTCCCCCAAGCCCTAGGCGCCTTGGGCCTTGGTGGGGGGCGCACCAGCCCACCTGGGGCTGGTCCCCTCCCACACTTGGCCCATGCAGCCCTCTGGGGATGGTGGCCCCACTTGGTGGACCCCCGGGACCCTCTCGGTGGTCCCGGTACGTTACCGATAAAACCCGAAACTTTTCCAGTGACCAAAACAGGACTTCCCATACATAAATCTTTACCTCCGGACCATTCCGGAACTCCTCGTGACGTTCGGGAAATCATCCGGGACTCCGAACAACATTCGGTAACCACATACAAACTTCCTTTATAACCCTAGCTTCATCGAACCTTAAGTGTGTAGACCCTACGGGTTCGGGAACCATGCAGACATGACCGAGACGTTCTCCAGTCAATAACCAACAGCGGGATCTGGATACCCATGTTGGCTCCCACATATTCCACGATGATCTCATCGGATGAACCACGATGTCAAGGACTCAATCAATCCCGTATACAATTCCCTTTGTCTTGCGGTATTGTACTTGCCCGAGATTCGATCGTCGGTATACCGATACCTTGTTCAATCTCGTTACCGGCAAGTCTCTTTACTCGTTCCGTAACACATCATCTCGTGATCAACCCCTTGGTCACATTGTGCATATTATGATGATGTCCTACCGAGTGGGCCCAGAGATACCTCTCCGTCACACGGAGTGACAAATCCCAGTCTCGATTCGTGCCAACCCAACAGACACTTTCGGAGATACCTGTAGTGCACCTTTATAGTCACCCAATTACGTTGTGACATTTGGTACACCCAAAGCATTCCTACGGTATCCGGGAGTTGCACAATCTCATGGTCTAAGGAAATGATACTTGACATTAGAAAAGCTTTAGCATACGAACTACGATCTTTGTGCTAGGCTTAGGATTGGGTCTTGTCCATCACATCATTCTCCTAATGATGTGATCCTATTATCAACGACATCCAATATCCATGGTCAGGAAATCGTAACCATCTATTGATTAACGAGCTAGTCAACTAGAGGCTTACTAGGGACATGGTGTTGTCTATGTATCCACACATGTATCTGAGTTTCCTATCAATACAATTATAGCATGGATAATAAACGATTATCATGAACAAGGAAATATAATAATAATAACTAATTTATTATTGCCTCTAGGGCATATTTCCAACAGTCTCCCACTTGCACTAGAGTCAATAATCTAGTTCACATCGCCATGTGATTAACACTCACAGGTCACATCGCCATGTGACCAACATCCAAAGAGTTTACTAGAATCAATAAACTAGTTCACATCATCATGTGATTAAGACTCAATGAGTTCTGGGGTTTGATCATGTTTTGCTTGTGAGAGAGGTTTTAGTCAACGGGTCTGCAACATTCAGATCCGTATGTACTTCGCAAATCTCTAGGTCATATTGTAAATGCTTCTTCCACGCTCCACTTGGAGCTATTCCAAATGGTTGCTCCACTATACGTATCCGGTTTGCTACTCAGATAGGTGTTAAAGCTTGCATCGACGTAACCCTTTACGCCGAACTCTTTATCACCTCCATAATCGAAAAACATGTCCTTATTTACTCCAAGGACAATTTTGATCGCTGTCCAATGATCCATTCCTGGATCATTCTTGTACCCCTTGACTGACTCATGGCTAGGCACACTTCCGGTGCGGTACACAACATAGCATACTATAGAGCCTGCGTCTGAAGCATAGGGGATGACCTTCGTCCTTACTCGCTTTTCTGCCATGGTCGAGCTTTTAAGTTTTAACTTCATACCTTACAACTCAGGCAAGAACTCCTTCTTTGACTGATCCATCTAGAACACCTTCAAGATCATGTCAAGGTATATGCTCATTTGAAAGCACCATTAAGCGGGTTTTGATCTATCCTCATAGATCTTGATGCTCAATGTTCAAGTAGCTTAATCCAGGTTTTCACTTGAAAAACACTTTTCAAATAACCCTATATGCTTTCTAGAAATTCTACATTATTTCTGATCAACAATATATCAACAACATATACTCATCAGAAATTCTATAGTGCTCCCACTCACTTGTTTGGAAATACAAGTTTCTCATAAACTTTGTATAAACTCAAAATCTTTGATCATTTCATCAAAGCGTACATTCCAACTCCGAGATGCTTACTCCAGTCCTTAGAAGGATCGATGGAGCTAGCATACCTTTTAGCATCCTTAGGATCGACAAAACCTTTCTGATTGTATTACATACAACCTTTCCTTACGAAAACTGGTAAGGAAACTCGTTTTTGACATCCATCTGCTAGATTTCATAAATGCAGCCATTGCTAACATGATTCTGATGGACTTAAGCATCGCTACAGATGAGAAAAATCTCATCGTAGTCAACTCCTTGAACTTGCGAAAAACTCTTCGCCACAAGTCGAGCTTCATAGACGGTGACATTACCGTCCATGTCCGTCTTCTTCTTAAAGATCCATTTATCTCAATGGCTTGCCGATCATCAGGCAAGTCCACCAAAGTCCATGCTCTGTTCTGATAAATGGATCCTATCTCGGATTTCATGGCTTCTAACCATTTGTCGGAATATGGGCCCACCATCGCTTCTCCATAGCTCGTAGGTTCATTGTTGTCTAGCAACATGACCTTCAAGACAGGATTACTGTACCACTCTGAAGTAGTACACATCCTTGCCATCCTACGAGGTACGGTAGTGACTTGATCCAATACTTCATGATCACTATCATAAGCTTCTACTTCAATTGGTGTAGGCGCCACAGGAACAACTTCCTGTGTCCTGCTACACACTTGTTGAAGTGACGGTTCAATAACCTCATCAAGTCTCCACCATCCTCCCACTCAATTCTCGAGACAAACCTTTCCTCGAGAAAGGACCCGATTCAAGAAACAATCCCTATTGCTTTCGGATCTGAATTAGGAGGTATACCCAACCATTTTGGGTGTCCTACGAAGATGCATTTTATTCGCTTTGGGTTCGAGCTTATCAACCTGAAACTTTTTCACATAAGCGTCGCAGCCCCAAACTTTTAAGAAACGACAACTTAGGTTTCTCCAAACCATAGTTCAAACGGTGTCGTCTCAACGGAATTCCGTGGTGCCCTATTAAAGTGAGTGCGGTTGTCTATAATGCCTAACCCATGAACGATAGTGGTAATTCGACAAGAGACATCATGGTACGCACCATATCCAATAGGGTGCAACTATGATGTTCGAACACACCATCACACTATGGTGTTCCAGGCGGTTTTAGTTGTGAAACAATTTCCACAATGTCTTAATTGCGTGCCAAAGCTCGTAACTCAGATACTCATCTCTATGATCATATCATAGACATTTTATCCTCTTGTCACGATGATCTTCAACTTCACTCTGAAATTACTTGAACCATTCAATAATTCAGACTTGTGTTTCATCAAGTAAATATACTCGGTATCTACTCAAATTATCCGTGAAGTAAGAACATAACGATATCCATTGCATGCCTCAGCACTCATTGGACTGCACACATCAAAATGTGTTACTTCCAACAAGTTGCTTTCTTGTTCCATTTTACTGAAAAACGAGGCTTTCAGTCATCTTGCCCATGTGGTATGATTTGCATGTCTCAAGTGATTCAAAATCAAGTGAGTCCAAACGGTCCATCTGCATGGAGTTTCTTCATGCGTATATACCAATAGACATGGTTCACATGTCTCAATCTTTTCAAAAAACGAGTGAGTCCAAAGATCCATCAACATGGAGCTTCTTCATGCGTTTTATACCAATATGACTTACATGGTAGTGCCACAAGTAGGTGGTACTATCATTATTATCTTCTATCTTTTGGCATGAACATGTGTATCACTACGATCGGGATTCAATAAACCATTCATTTTAGGTGCAAGACCATTGAAGGTATTATTCAAATAAACAGAGTAACCATTATTCTCCTTAAATGAATAACCGTATTGCGATAGACATAATCCAATCATGTCTATGCTCAACGCAAACACCAAATAACAATTATTTAGGTTTAACACCAATCTCGATGGTAGAGAGAGCGTGCGATGCTTGATCACATCAATCTTGGAAACACTTCCAACACATATCGTCAGCTCACCTTTAGCTAGTCTCCGTTTATTCCGTAGCTTTTATTTCGAGTTACTAACACTTAGCAACCGAACCAGTATCTAATACCCTGGTGCTACTAGGAGTACTAGTAAAGTACACATTAACATAATGTATATCCAATATACTACTATCGACCTTGTCGGCCTTCTCATCTACCAAGTATCTAGGGTGATTCTGCTCCAGTGGCTGTTCCCTTTATTACAGAAGCACTGAGTCTCGGGTTTGGGTTCAACCTTGGGTTTCTTCACTAGAGCAGCAGCTGATTTGCCGTTTCATGAAGTATCCCTTCTTTCCCTTGCCCTTCTTGAAACTAGTGGTTTCATTAACCATCAACAATGGATGCTCCTACTTGACTTCTACTTTCGCAGTGTCAAACATCGCGAATACCTCAATGATCATCATATCTATCCCTGATATGTTATAGTTCATCACGAAGCTCTAGCAGCTTGGGGGCAATGACTTTGGAGAAACATCACTATCTCTGAAAGATCAACTCCCACTCGATTCAAGTGATTGTCGCACTCAGACAATCTGAGCACAAGCTCAATGATTGAGCTTTTCTCCCTTAGTTTGCAGGCTAAGAAAATCGTCGGAGGTCTCATACCTCTTGACGCGGGCATGAGCCTGAAATCCCAATTTCAGCCGTCGAAACATCTCATATGTTTCGCGACATTTCGAAAACGTCTTTGGTGCCTCAACTCTAAACCGTTTAACTGAACTATCATGTAGTTATCAAAACGTGTATGTCCGATGTTCGCAACATCCACAAACGACGTTTGGGGTTCAGCACACTGAGCGGTGCATTAAGGACATAAGCTTTCTACTGTCCGCATAATCGCTACTGTCAACTTTCAACTATATTTTCTCTAGGAACATATCTAAACAGTGGAACTAAAGCGCGAGCTTACGACATAATTTGCAAAGATCTTTTGACTATGTTCAGGATAATTAAGTTCATCTTATGAACTCCCACTCAGATAGACATCCCTCTAGTCATCTAAGTGATTACATGATCCGAGTCAACTAGGCCGTGTCCGATCATCACGTGAGACGGACTAGTCATCATCGGTGAACATCTTCATGTTGATCGTATCTACTATACAACTCATGCTCGACCTTTCGGTCTCTTGTGTTCCGAGGCCATGTCTGTACATGCTAGGCTCGTCAAGTCAACCTAAGTGTTTCGCGTGTGTAAATCTAGCTTACACCCGTTGTATGTCAACGTAAAAATCTATCACACCCGATCATCACATGGTGCTTCGAAACGACGAACTTTCGCAACGGTGCACAGTTAGGGGGAACACTTTCTTGAAATTTTAATGAGGGATCATCTTATTTACTACCGTCATTCTAAGCAAATAAGATGCATAAACATGATAAACATCACATGCAATCAAATAGTGACATGATATGGCCAATATCATTTTGCTCCTTTTGATCTCCATCTTCGGGGCTCCATGATCATCATCGTCACCGGCATGACACCATGATCTCCATCATCATGATCTCCATCATCGTGTCTTCATGAAGTTGTCTCGCCAACTATTACTTCTACTACTATGGCTACCGGTTAGCAATAAAGTAAAGTAATTACATGGCGTTGTTCAATGACACGCAGGTCATACAATAAATAAAGACAACTCCTATGGCTCCTGCCGGTTGTCATACTCATCGACATGCAAGTCGTGATTCCTATTACAAGAACATGATCAATCTCATACATCACATATCATTCATCACATTCTTTTTGGCTATATCACATCACATAGCATACCCTGCAAAAACAAGTTAGACGTCCTCTAATTGTTGTTTGCATGTTTTACATGGCTGCTATGGGTTTCTAGCAAGAACATTTCTTACCTACGCAAAACCACAACGTGATATGCCAATTGCTATTTACCCTTCATAAGGACCCTTTTCATCGAATCCTTTCTGACTAAAGTGGGAGAGACTGGCACCCACTAGCCACCTTGTGCACCAAGTGCATGTCAGTCGGTGGAACCTGTCTCACGTAAGTGTACGTTTAAGGTCGGTCCGGGACGCTTCATCCCACAATGCTGTCGAAACAAGATTGGACTGCTAACGGTAAGCATATTGAACAAAATCAACGCCCACAACTACTTTGTGTTCTACTCGTGCAAAGAATCTACGCAATAGACCTAGCTCATGATGCCACTGTTGGGGAACGTAGCAGAAATTCAAAATTTTCCTACGTGTCACCAAGATCTATCTATGGAGAAACCAGCAACGAGGGGAAGGAGAGTGCATCTATATACCCTTGTAGATTGCTAAGCGGAAGCGTTCAAGAGAACGGGGTTGAAGGATTCGTACTCGTCGTGATCCAAATCACCGGAGATCCTAGTGCCGAACGGACGACACCTCCGCGTTCAACACACGTACAGACCGGTGACGTCTCCCATGCCTTGATCCAGCAAGGAGAGAGGGAGAGGTTGAGGAAGACTCCATCCAGCAGCAGCACAACGGCGTGGTGGTGATGGAGGAGCGTGGCAATCCTGCAAGGCTTCGCCAAGCACCGCGGGAGAGGAGGAGTACTTGGGAGAGGGGAAGGGCTGCGCCAGAACTTGTGGTACGGCTGCCCTCCCACCCCCCACATATATATAGGGTCAAAGGAGAGGGGGGTCGGCCCCCTTAGATTCAATCTGAGGAGGGGGCGGCGGCCAGGGGGGTTGCCTTGCCCCCCAAGGCAAGGGGGGCGCCCCCCTTTAGGGTTTACCCCAAGCCCTAGGCGCCTTGGGCCTTGGTGGGGGCGCACCAGCCCACCTGGGACTGGTCCCCTCCCACACTTGGCCCATGCAGCCCTCTGGGGATGGTGGCCCCAGTTGGTGGACCCCCGGGACCCTCCCGGTGGTCCCGGTACGTACCGATAAAACCCGAAACTATTCCGGTGATCAAAACAGGACTTCCCATACTTAAATCTTTACCTCCGGACCATTCCGGAACTCCTCGTGACGTCCGGAATCTCATCCGGGACTCCGAACAACATTCGGTAACCACATACAAACTTCCTTTATAACCCTAGCTTCATCGAACCTTAAGTGTGTAGACCCTACGGGTTCGGGAACCATGCAGACATGACCGAGACGTTCTCCGGTCAATAACCAACAGCGGGATCTGGATACCCATGTTGGCTCCCACATATTCCACGATGATCTCATCGGATGAACCACGATGTCAAGGACTCAATCAATCCCGTATACAATTCCCTTTGTCTTGCGGTATTGTACTTGCCCGAGATTCGATCGTCGGTATACCGATACCTTGTTCAATCTCGTTACCGGCAAGTCTCTTTACTCGTTCCGTAACACATCATCCCGTGATCAACCCCTTGGTCACATTGTGCACATTATGATGATGTCCTACCGAGTGGGCCCAGAGATACCTCTCCGTCACACGGAGTGACAAATCCCAGTCTCGATTCGTGCCAACCCAACAGACACTTTCAGAGATACCTGTAGTGAACCTTTATAGTCACCCAGTTACGTTGTGACGTTTGGTACACCCAAAGCATTCCTACGATATCCGGGAGTTGCACAATCTCATGGCCTAAGGAAATGATACTTGACATTAGAAAAGCTTTAGCATACGAACTACGATCTTTGTGCTAGGCTTAGGATTGGGTCTTGTCCATCACATCATTCTCCTAATGATGTGATCCCGTTATCAATGACATCCAATGTCCATGGTCAGGAAACCGTAACCATCTATTGATTAACGAGCTAGTCAACTAGAGGCTTACTAGGGACATGGTGTTGTCTATGTATCCACACATGTATCTGAGTTTCCTATCAATACAATTATAGCATGGATAATAAATGATTATCATGAACAAGGAAATATAATAATAATAACTAATTTATTATTACCTCTAGGGCATATTTCCAACACCCTCTCCTCCCACAGTTGGTGTACTGCGGCACCACCCTCCCTCGGCCTTGGGTGCCCCTGCCCCACCGACTGCCGCCCCCCCGGGTCGGTCGCCTCCTCGGGTGTCATGCTCTCCAGCCCCGCGAGCACTGCAGGCTCTCTATCCACGACGATGGCCACCTCGGGCTCGACGCCTCTAGACGCGCCATCGCCGCAGGTTGGGTCAGCCTCGCCCGTGGTCTCGTCGCCTCGATGCCTACATCGGCTTTGCTGTCGCCATATGGGTTGGCCTCATCCACGGTTTCGTCGGTCTCGACGACTCTGGACGCATCATCGCCGCCACCTGCGGCTGGTCCCGCAAGTTCTCCACCAACACCTGGGGTTGGTCCCCTTACCCGCACATGTGCGGGGGTCTTTTGTCCCAGCTTGCAGTATGCCTCAGACAAGTATGTGTGCACGACGTCAACTTCTGCACCATCACCCTTTCCAACTTCTTCTCGGGCTTCTCTTCGTGATCCTCTCTGGATGGCCGCGATGCAGGAGGAGTTTTATGCATTGCAGCGGAACCGGACTTGGTAGCTTATTCCCCGACCCCGACACGCCAATGTGATCACTGGCAAGTGAGTCTTAGAGCACAAGCTCCACCCTGATGGTACGCTCGACCGCTATAAGGCGCGTTTGGTGGTTCGTGGGTTCTGCCAACGTGCCGGCATCGACTTCACCAACACGTTCGCTCCGGTTGTTAAACTTGGGATGGTCCACACTGTCTTACAACATGCCGTCTCTCGCGCCTAGCCGGTGCACCATATGGACGCCTCCAACGCCTTTCTGCATGGCCATCTCGAGGAGCAGGTTTTTTGTCAGCAACACAGCGGGTTTGTTGACCCGACGCATCCGGATCATGTGTGCCTGCTCTCGCGCTCCTTATATGGGCTCAAGGAGGCTCCTCATGCCTGGTAGCAGCACATCACATCGTTTCTTCATCACCTCGGCTTCCACTCTACCCGCTCGGATAATTCGCTGTTTGTCTATCACCAGGGCACCGACACAGCGTATCTGCTCCTCTACCTCGACGACATCATTCTGACAGCATGCATGCCCGGACTCCTTCGCCAGCTCACTGATCAGCTTCTCGCTGAGTTCGCCATCAAGGACTTGGGTCCTTTGCACTACTTCCTCGGTGTTGAGGTAGTGCGTCGTCCGGATGGCTTCTTTCTTCACTAGCGGAAGTATGCTCATGAGCTTCTTGACCATGCTAGGATGCTTCATTGAAAACCCGCGGCCACGCCTATCGGCACGAAGTCCAAGCTCTTTGCCACAGATGGTTCTCCTGCTTCCTTCTACTGGTCTATTGTTGGTGCTTTTCAGTACCTCACACTTACCCGACCAGAGCTCCAGTGTGTCGTTCAGCAGGTGTGCCTCCATATGCATGCTCCTCGCGACGTTCACTGGACATTGATGACCCACAAGTATAGGGGATCTGTCGTAGTCCTTTCGATAAGTAAGAGTGTCGAACCCAACGAGGAGCAGAAGGAAATGATAAGCGGTTTTCAGTAAGGTTTTTTCTGCAAGCATTGACATTGTAGGTAATAGATAGTTTTGTGATAAGATAAATAGTAATGAGAAACAAGTAAATAAAGTGCAGCAAGGTGGCCCAATCCTTTATGTAGCAAAGGATAAGCCTGGACAAATTCTAATAATGAGGAAGGAGCTCCCGAGGACACATTTGGGAATTATCGTCAAGCTAGTTTTCATCACGTTCATAAGATTCGCGTTCGGTACTTTGATAATTTGATATGTGGGTGGACCGGAACTTGGGTACTGTCCTTACTTGGACAAGCATCCCACTTATGATTAACCCCTATTGCAAGCATCAGCAACTACAAAAAGGAGTATTAAGGTAAACCTAACCACAACATTAAACATATGGATCCATATCAACCCCCAACGAAGCAACGCATAAACTAGGGTTTAAGCTTCTGTCACTCTAGCAACCCATCATCTACTTATTACTTCCCCATGCCTTCCTCTAGGCCCAAATAATGGTGAAGTGTCATGTAGTCGACGTTCATATAACACCACTAGAGGAAAAGACAACATACATCTCATCAAAATATCGAACGAATACCAAATTCACGTGACTACTAATAGCAAGACTTCACCCATGTCCTCAGGAACAAACTTAACTACTCACAAAGCATATTCATGTTCATAATTAGGGGAGTAATAATATGCATAAAGGATCTGAACATATGATCTTCCACCAAGTAAACCAATTAGCATCAACTACAAGGAGTAATCAACACTACTAGCAACCCACAGGTACCAATTTGTGGTTTTGATACAAGATTGGATACAAGAGATGAACTAGGGTTTTGAGAGGAGATGGTGCTGGTGAAGATGTTGATGGATATTGACCCTCTCCTGATGAGAGGATCGTTGGTGATGAAGTTGGTGATGATTTCCCCCTCCCGGAGGGAAGTGTCCCCGGCAGAACAGCTCTGCCAAAGCCCTAGATTGATTCCGCCAAGGTTCCGCCTCGTGGCGGCGGAGTTTCGTCCCTTAATTTTGCCCATGATTTTTTCCAGGGTAAAAGTTATGATATATCAGAAGATGGACGCCGGAGGCCCACCAGGGGGCCCAGGAGATAGGGGGCATGCCCTATAGGGGGGGCCCTCTCTCCTGGAAAGGGTGTGGGCCCCCTGTCCTATTTCTTTCGCTCATAAATTCTTATTAAATCCAAAAAGTTGTTTCGTGGAGTATTAGGACTTTTGGAGTTGTGCAGAATAGGTTTCGAACGTTTGCTCCTTTTCCAGCCAAAATTCCAGCTGCCGGCATTTCCCTCTTCATTGTAAACCTTGTAAAATAAGAGAGAATAGCCATAAGTATTGAGATATAATGTGTAATAACAGCCCATAATGCAATAAATATCGATATAAAAGCGTGATGCAAAATGGACGTATCAACTCCCCCAAGCTTAGACCTCGCTTTCCTCAAGCGGAAGCCTAAATCGAAAAATATGTCCACATGTTTAGAGATAGAGCTGTCGATAAAAATAAAATACGTACATGAGGGCATCATGATCGTTCTAATAACAACAACATATATAGATTTTGTCATATGATTTCCTATGCTCAAGTAATAAGCAATTCACAATGTCAAGTATGGTTCAAAAACTTCATTGGGAACTAACAAACTATAAACTCAGTCATTGAAACAATTGCAATTTATCTTAACATCAGAAAGAGTCAACAATAGAGATTTTCAGCAAGTTCACATACTCAACTATCATGTAGTCTTCTATAATTGCTAACACTCACGCAATACTTGTGGTTATTGAGTTTTAGCCGGACACTGAGAAAGACAGGGGCTTATTGTGTTGCCTCCCAACGTATTCTCCTTTAGGTGATGTCAACAATAATAGCCCATGATAACTTACATCCAATTGGATATATATATCATGATCTTTCAAACACGAAGAGCTTGCCAAAGGATAAAATGAAAAAGGGAAAGGTGAGGATCACCTTGACTCAAGCATATAGTAAAAAACATGAAATAAAAGATAGGCCCTTCGCAGAGGGAAGCAGAGGTTGTCATGCGCGTTTAGGGTTGATGCACGAAATCTTAATGCAAAAGAACGTCACTTTATATTGCCCCTTGTATGTGGACCTTTATTATGCAGTCCGTCGCTTTTATTACTTCCACAACAAGTTCATACAAATCTTATTTTCCCCGCACTAATAAGTCATACATATTTAGAGAGCAATTTTTATTGCTTACACCGATGAAAACTTACTTGAAGGATCTTACTCAATCCATAGGTAGGTATGGTGGACTCTCATGGCAAAACTGGGTTTAAGGATATTTGGAAGCACAAGTAGTATCTCTACTTGGTGCAAGGAATTTGGCTAGCATGAGGGGGAATGGCAAGCTCAACATGTTTGGAAGGTCAATGACAATATACTTTAACTGAGATGTCGGAAAACATAAACCATTACGTTGTCTTCCTTGTCCAACGTCAACTCTTTTAGCATGTCATACTTAATGTGTGCTCCCAATTATAAAAGGTGTCCAAGATAATGTATTTATATTTGAACCCCGTCTTTCCTTATCACTTCCTATTAATTGCAACGATGACCAAGGCTATGTTCATCAACTCTCAACAATTTTTACGCCTCATACTTTCTATGTGTGAAGTTATCACTATCCACAAGATCAATATGAACTCTTTTATTCTTTCTACTTCCTCAAGATCATAGCGACATAGCAAGGCCCTTGACTCAACACTAATCTTCATTATGGATAGCACATGGAATCGATTACATAAAGAGATCACAAAGCAAAACTCAAAACTACTTGATATGAAAACTTCAATCTACTAGATCAAGATACTACTAAAAGTATCGAACTAAATAAAGCGGTAAAGATAAGAGTGTGATGGTGATACGATACCGGGGCACCTCCCCCAAGCTTGGCAGTTGCCAAGGGGAGTGCCCATACCCATGTGACTATTTCTCCTTCTTCACGGTTGGTGTTATGATCTTCTTGGCGATGATGCCCTTCAGGATACGGTTCTCCTCCTTGAGCTTATTGACTTGTTTTTTGAGGTCCATAATTTCTTTACGGAGCTTGCTCGTAACAGCCAAAGCTCCTTTTACCCAAGGATGCTGCATAGCTTCTAGAGAACACATGAAACTCTTTTTCATATTTTCATAAGAAATAAATCTAGAGTTGGAAGGGATGACCAAAGCAGGGACAGCCAGGCTAGGTAGTTCCCCCATAGTAAATTCTGCTTGGAGATGAGAGGTCACTTCTTGATCTTCCTCCATGGCATCTATCCTTTTCAAATCAGCCTCCATCTCATCCTCCGTTGATGGTCCAAAGTGATAGGCATCGCTATTTGCTCCTGGACCTGGCGTTGGGTGAGACACCCGGCTCTCCCCAACTGACTCCTTAGAAGACATCTTGCTTTATTCTGCAATAGGAATAGCTCGAAACGAAAACAGAGGATATTTGCGTGATACGGTGGTCAAAACCTTCGGGAGTATATATAATGAATTTTTACCGACCAAAATACGTAACATACAAGAAAACGGAGTCCGGGAGGCACACGAGGTGCCCACGAGACAGGGGGCGCGCCCTACAGGGGGGGGGGTGCGCCCTCCTCTCTCGTGGGAGCCTCGTGTCCCTTTCGGACTACTTCTTTCTTCATAAAATACTTAAATAATCCAAAACTGATAGAAATTGCCATTAGAGTTGTTTTGGAGTCGGTTTACTTACCGTACCACATACCTATACCTTTTCGGAGTCAGGAACGTTTTGGAAAGTGTCCCTTATGTATTCCTCAGGGGTTACGGTTTCAATAATATTAGTTTCAACATTGATAGGATTACCTGAAATATAGTGTTTAATTCTTTGACCATTTACCACCCTCGGATTTGTGCCTTCGAAGTTGTTGATTTTTATAGCACCAGAACGATAGACCTTCTCGATAACGTAGGGACCTTCCTATTTTGAGAGAAGTTTTCCTGCAAAAAATCTTAAACGAGAGTTGAATAATAAACACATAATCTCCTACGTTAAACTCACGCTTTTGTATCCTCTTATCATGCAAAAGTTTGACTTTTTCTTTAAAAAGCTTAGCATTCTCATAGGCTTGGGTTCTCCATTCATCAAGTGAGCTAACATCAAATAACCTCTTCTCACCGGCAAGTTTGAAGTCATAATTGAGCTCTTTAATAGCCCAATATGCTTTATGTTCAAATTCAAGAGGTAAATGACACGCTTTTCCATAAACCATCTTATATGGAGACATACCCATAGGATTTTTGTATGCAGTTCTATAGGCCCATAATGCATCATCAAGTTTTTTGGACCAATTCTTCCTAGATCTATTCACAGTCTTTTCCAAAATTAATTTGAGCTCTCTGTTGCTCAACTCTACTTGACCACTAGACTGCGGATGATAAGGAGATGTTATTCTATGATTGACATCATACTTAGCGAGCATCTTATGGGAAGCACCATGAATAAAATGTGAACCGCCATCAGTCATACGATATCTAGGGACTCCAAACCTCGGAAAAATAACTTCCTTAAGCATTTTAATAGAAGTGTTATGATCAACACTACTAGTTGGAATAGCTTCTACCCACTTATTAACGTAATCAACAACTGTGTATAACCATTGGAGGCAGGAAAAGGTCCCATATAATCAAGCCCCAAACATCAAACGGTTCAATAACAAGAGAATAATTCATAGGCATTTCTTGACGTGTACTAATGTTACCTATTCTTTGACATTCATCACAAGATAAGACAAACTTACGAGCATCTTTGAAGAGAGTAGGCCAATAAAAACCAGATTGTAGTACCTTGTGTGCAGTTCTGTCTCCAGCGTGGTGTCCTCCATAAGATTCAGAGTGACACTTACGTAGAATCTGTTCCTGTTCATGCTCGGGCACACAACGTCTAATAACACCATCTACTCCTTCTTTGTAAAGATGTGGATCATCCCAGAAGTAATGTCTTAAATCATAAAAGAACTTTTTCTTTTGCTGGTGAAACTAGGCGGTATATATTTAGCAACAATGTAATTAGCATAGTCAGCATACCAAGGAGCAGCACAAGAAGCATTGACGACCGCTAATTGTTCATCAGGAAAGCTATCACTAATAGGCAGTGGGTCATCAAGAACATTCTCTAACCTAGACAAGTTATCTGCAACGGGGTTCTCAACTCTTTTTCTATCAATAATATGCAAATCAAATTCTTGGAGCAAGAGAACCCATCTAATGAATCTAGGCTTAGCATCTTTCTTTTCCATAAGATATTTAATAGCAGCATGATTTGTGTGAATAGTAACTTTGGAATCAACAATATAAGGTCTAAACTTATCACATGCAAACACAACTGCTAAAAACTCTTTTTCAGTGGTAGCATAATTTCTCTGGGCAGTATCAAGAGTCTTACTAGCATACTGGATAACATTCAATTTCTTATCGACTCTTTGCCCTAAAACAGCACCTACAGCATAATCACTAGCATCGCACATAATTTCAAAAGGTAAATTCCAATCAGCTGGCTGAACAATAGGTGCAGTGATCAAAGCTTTCTTAAGTGTTTCAAATGCTTCTACACAATCATCATCAAAGACAAAAGGAATATCTTTTTGCAATAAATTAGTCAGAGGCCTAGAGATTTTAGAGAAGTCCTTAATGCACCTCCTATAAAAACCGGCATTACCAAGGAAACTTCTTATACCTTTTATGTCCTTGGGACATGGCATCTTTTCAATAGCATCAACTTTGGCTTTATCAACTTCAATACCTCTCTCGGATATCTTGTGCCCCAAGACAATGCCTTCATTAACCATAAAGTGACAGTTTTCCCAGTTCAGGACGAGACTAGTATCTTCGCATCTCTGCAAAACTCGATCAAGGTTGCTCAAACAATCATCAAAAGAGGATCCATAGATGGAGAAGTAATCCATGAATACCTCACAAATCTTTTCACAAAAATCAGAGAATATAGCCATCATGCATCTTTGGAAGGTAGCAGGTGCATTACATAAACCAAAAGGCATACGCCTATAAGCAAAAGTACCAAAAGGGAAAGTAAAAGTAGTTTTAGATTGATCCTTCGCTGATACAGGTATCTGAGAGAAACCAAAATAACCATCTAGAAAGCAAAAATGTGTGCATTTGGATAGCCTTTCTAGCATTTGATCAATAAAAGGTAAAGGGTAATGATCTTTTAGTAGCTTTATTTAACTTACGGAAATCAATTACCATCCTATAACCTGTAATAATTCTTTGCGGGATCAATTCATCTTTATCATTAGGAACAACGGTAATACCTCCCTTTTTAGGTACACAATGGACAGGGCTTACCCATTCACTATCAGCAACGAGATAAATAATACCTGCCTCAATGAGCTTTAGTATCTCCTTTCTTACCACTTCGTTCATCTTGGGATTTAATTGTCTTTGAGGATCTCTAACTGGCTTGGCATCTTTCTCCACTCAAATTTTGTGATGACATAATGTGGGCTAATGCCCTCAAGATCATCCAGAGTATATCCAATAGCAGCTCGGTGCTTCTTCAGAGTTTTCAATAATCTTTCTTCTTCTTTCTTTGAAAGGTTAGCACTAATAATAACAAGATATATTTCTTTTTCATCAAGATAAGCATACTTAAGATTATCAGGTAATGGTTTGAGTTCAAACACGGGATCACCCTTGGGTGGAGGGGGATCCCCAAGAATTTCAACGGGAAGGTTATGTTTCAGCATAGGTTCCTGTTTAAGGAACACTTCATCTATTTCTTCCCTTTCCTTCATAAACATATCGTTTTCATGGTCTAGCAAATATTGTTCTAACGGATCAGTTGGAGGAACAACAATGGATGTAAGACCAATAATTTCATCCTTACTAGGTGGTTCCCTTTCACGAGGTTGTCTAGTAAACGTAGCAAAATGAAACTCATGAGACATACCATCTATGCCAACAGTGAAAATATTCCTTTCACAATTAATCTTAGCACTAGCAGTATTCAAGAAGGGTCTACCAAAAATAATGGGACAAAAATCATCTTGTGGGCAACCAAGAACAAGAAAATCAGCAGGGTATTTAGTCTTCCCACACAAAACTTCAACATCTCTAACAATCCCAATAGGTTTTATTGTATCCCTATTAGCAAGCTTAATAGTAACATCAATGTCTTCTAATTCAATGGGTGCAATGTCGTGCATAATTTCTTTATAAAGATCATAAGGTATCGCACTAGCACTAGCACCCATATCACATAAACCATGATAACAATGATCTCCTATTTTAACAGAAATAACAGGCATGCCTACAACAGGTCTACGTGTCTTAGTATCAGGTCTAGCAATATTAGCAATCTCACCCAAGAAAGAAATAACATGCCCATCTAAGTCATCATCCAAGAGATCTTTAACCATAGCAATACTAGATTCAACATTAATTTGCTCACGAGGTGTATAAGTCCTAGTATTACTCTTACGAACAATAGTCGAAGCTTTAGCATGATCTTTTATCCTAACGGGAAAAAGGAGGTTTTTCAACATAAGCAGTAGGAACAATAGGATCACTATAGGTAATAATCTTTTCTTAGACTGTAATAGATGCAACTACTTTTACTTCAACAGGAGGATTATATTTAAACCACTTCTCTTTAGGGAGATCAACGCGAGTAGCAAAAGATTCATAGAAAGTAGCTACTATCTCAGAGTCAAGTCCATACTTAGAGCTAAATCCACGGAAAGCATCGGTATCCATGAAAGATTTAACACAATCAAACTTAGGTGTCATACCTGACTCCTTACCATCGTCGGAACCCTAATCTTCAGAGTTGCGTTTAATTATTTCCAATAAGTCCCATTTTAAATCAATAGTCTTCAGCATATAAGAACCAGCACAAGAAGTATCGAGCAGGTTGCGATTATCAAGAGAAAGTCGAGCATAAAAATTCTGAATAATCATTTCCCGAGAGAGCTCATGATTGGGGCATGAATATAACATTGACTTAAGCCTCCCCCAAGCTTGAGCGATGCTTTCTCCTTTGCGAGGCCAGAAATTATATATGTAATTACGATCACGATGAACAAGATGCATAGGATAGAACTTCTGGTGAAATTCCAACTTCAATCGCTTATAATTCCAAGATCCCATATCATCACATAGCCTATACCATGTCAATGCATCTCCCTTCAAAGATAAAGGGAAGACCTTCCTTTTGACAACATCATCAGGAATACCTGCAAGCTTAAATAATCCACAAACTTCATCCACAAAGATAAGGTGCAAATCGGGATGCAATGTTCCGTCTCCTGCAAATGGATTAGCTAGCAGTTTTTCTTTCATACCCGAAGGAATCTCAAAGTGAATATTTTCATAAAGTTCAGTAGGTTGAGGAGCATCTCTTTGCTCTTCTGGTTGGGGTGAAGATACCCCAAACAAGCCCCTCAAAGGATTAGTTTCCATAGTGACAAGTAACAGAAAATTTCAGCACACTATATAAATGTTTCCTTACCAAGTTCCACTCACCAAGAGCGCTACACTCCCCGGCAACGACGCTAGAAAAGAGTCTTGATTACCCACAAGTATAGGGGATCTATCATAGTCCTTTCGATAAGTAAGAGTGTCGAACCCAACGAGGAGCAGAAGGAAATGATAAGTGGTTTTCAGTAAGGTTTTCTCTACAAGCACTGAAATTGTAGGTAATAGATAGTTTTGTGATAAGATAAATAGTAATGAGCAACAAGTAAATAAAGTGCAGCAAGGTGGCCCAATCCTTTATGTAGCAAAGGATAAGCCTGGACAAATTCTAATAATGAGGAAGGAGCTCCCGAGGACACATTGGGAATTATCGTCAAGCTAGTTTTCATCACGTTCATAAGATTCGCGTTCGGTACTTTGATAATTTGATATGTGGGTGGACCGGAACTTGGGTACTGTCCTTACTTGGACAAGCATCCCACTTATGATTAACCCCTATTGCAAGCATCAGCAACTGCAAAAAGGAGTATTAAGGTAAACCTAACCACAACATTAAACATATGGATCCATATCAACCCCCAACGAAGCAACGCATAAACTAGGGTTTAAGCTTCTGTCACTCTAGCAACCCATCATCTACTTATTACTTCCCCATGCCTTCCTCTAGGCCCAAATAATGGTGAAGTGTCATGTAGTCGACGTTCATATAACACCACTAGAGGAAAAGACAACATACATCTCATCAAAATATCGAACGAATACCAAATTCACGTGACTACTAATAGCAAGACTTCACCCATGTCCTCAGGAACAAACTTAACTACTCACAAAGCATATTCATGTTCATAATTAGAGGAGTAATAATATGCATAAAGGATCTGAACATATGATCTTCCACCAAGTAAACCAATTAGCATCAACTACAAGGAGTAATCAACACTACTAGCAACCCACAGGTACCAATTTGTGGTTTTGATACAAGATTGGATACAAGAGATGAACTAGGGTTTTGAGAGGAGATGGTGCTGGTGAAGATGTTGATGGAGATTGACCCCCTCCCAATGAGAGGATCGTTGGTGATGACGTTGGTGATGATTTCCCCCTCCCGGAGGGAAGTGTCCCCGGCAGAACAGCTCTGCCAGAGGCCTAGACTGATTCCGCCAAGGTTCCGCCTCGTGGTGGCGGAGTTTCATCCCGTAAGCTTGCCCACGATTTTTTCCAGGGTAAAAGTGATGATATATCAGAAGATGGACGCCGGAGGCCCACCAGGGGGCCCAGGAGATAGGGAGGCGCGCCATATTGGGGGGGGGCGCCCCCTGTCTCCTGGACAGGGTGTGGTCCCCTTGGCCCATATCTTTCACTCATAAATTCTTATTAAATCCAAAAAGTTGTTTTGTGGAGTCTCAGGACTTTTGGAGTTGTGCAGAATAGGTTTCCAACGTTTGCTCCTTTTCCAGCCAGAATTCCAGCTGCCGTCATTTCCCCTCTTCATGGTAAACCTTGTAAAATAAGATAGAATAGCCATAAGTATTTAGATATAATGTGTAATAACTGCCCATAATGCAATAAATATCGATATAAAAGCATGATGCAAAATGGACGTATCAGACTTCAGTGAAGAGGATTTTCTGTCAGGGAATGTAGCAGAAATTCAAAATTTCCTACGCATCACCAATATCAATCTATGGAGATTCTAGCAACAAGAGAGGGAGAGGATGAGCATTCTCATACCTTTGAAGATCGCTAAGCGGAAGCGTCACTAGAACGCGGATGAGGGAGTCATAGTCGCGGCGATTCAAATCACGGAAGATCCGATCTAACGCCGAACGGACGGCGCCTCCGCGTTCAACACACGTACAGCCCGGGGACGTCTCCTCCTTCTTGATCTAGCAAGGGGAGAGGAGAAGTTCAGGGAGAGCTCCGGCAGCACGACGGCGTGGTGGTGGAGCTTGCAGTTCTCCGCCAGGTCTTTGCCAAGCACTACGGAGGAGGAGGTGGAGTTGGAGAGGGGGAGTGAGGGAGTCCCGGATTAGAGGGTGTCCGGATAGCCGAACTATCATCATCGGCCGGACTCCAAGACTATGAAGATACAAGATTGAAGACTTCATCCCGTGTCCGGATGGGACTTTCCTTGGCATGGAAGGCAGGCTTGGCGATACGGATATGTAGATCTCCTACCATTGTAACCGACTCTGTGTAACCGTAGCCCTCTCCGGTGTCTATATAAACCGGATGGTTTTAGTCCGTAGGATAACAACAATAACAACAATCATACCATAGGCTAGCTTCTAGGGTTTAGCCTCCTTGATCTCGTGGTAGATCTACTCTTGTAATACCCACATCATCAATATCAATCAAGCAGGACGTAGGGTTTTACCTCCATCAAGAGGGCCCGAACCTGGGTAAAACATCGTGTCCCTTGTCTCCTGTTACCATCCGCCTAGACGCACAGTTCGGGACACCCTACCCGAGATCCGCCGGTTTTGACACCGACATTGGTGCTTTCATTGAGAGTTCCTCTGTGTTGTCATCGATAGGCTCGATGGCTCCTGCGATCATCAATAACGACGCGGTCCAGGGTGAGACTTTCCTCCCCGGACAGATCTTCATATTCGGCGGCTTTGCACTGCGGGCCAATTCGTTTGGCCATCTGGAGCAGACCGAAAGCTACGCCCCTGGCCGTCAGGTCAAATTTGGAAGTCTTAACTTCACGGTTGACATCCGCGGAGACTTGATCTTCAATGGATTCGAGCCACAGCCGAGCGCGCCGCACTGTCACGATGGGCATGATTTAGCTCTGCTGCCGGACAGTGCCTTGAAGGCCGCACATGAGTCCGCTCCGACCCTCGATTTGGAGCCGGCTGCGCAGATCGAGGACGGGTGGTTAGACACCGCCTCGGGGGCTGCAACCTCTACGACAGTAGAGCCGAATACTGACTTTGTCCCTTCTGAAGCTCGTGACTCCAAGGTGCCGGACTCCTTGCCGGACACCGAACCTCCCGCGCCCCCTCCAATCGAATCCGATTGGGCGCCGATTATGGAGTTCACCGCTGCGGACATCTTTCAGCACTCACCTTACGGCGACATCCTCAGTTCGCTAAAGTATCTCTCGTTATCAGGAGAGCCCTGGCCGTACTGCGGTCAGGACGGTTGGGATGCGGACGACGAAGAAATTCAAGACCCACCCACCACCCACTTAGTAGCCGCTATCGACGATCTAACCGACATGCTAGACTTCGACTCCGAAGACATCGACGGTATGGACGACGATGCCGGAGACGACCAAGAACCAGCGCCTACTGGGCACTGGAAAGCCACCTCGTCATACGACATATACATGGTGGATATCCCAAAGGATGGGAATGGTGAAGGAACAGCGGAGGAAGACCCCTCCAAGAAACAACCCAAGCGTCGGCGTTAGTGGCGCCGCTCTGAATCCTGCCACAGCAAGAATGGCGATACCGGCACCTGAGATAATAATACCCCAGACAGTGCCGAAGACAACCCCCTCCAGCAAGATTCTGCGCAGGAGGACGGAGATGCCAGCCCTCATGAGAGAGCGGCAGACGAAGAGGTCGAGGATGATAATTACATGCCTCCCTCTGGAGACGAGGCAAGCCTCGACGACGACGAATTTGGCGTGCCTGAGGATCCCGTCGAACAAGAGCGTTTTAAACGCAGGCTTATGGCCACAACAAACAGCCTCAAGAAAAAGCAGCAACAACTTAGAGCTGATCAGGATCTGCTAGCCGACAGATGGACTGAAGTCCTTGCGGCTGAAGAGCATGAGCTCGAACGCCCCTCCAAAAGCTACCCCAAACGCAAGTTGCTCCCCTGATTAGAGGAGGAGGCATATAAACCTGCATAACCAGAGCACAATACGGCTGACCGGCCACCTCGTGGCCGCGACAGAGAGGCCTCTAGGCCCTCCACTAGAACCGTACCCCGGCATCGCTCGAAAAGCACAAGGCCACAGGGGAACGCTAAGGACTTGCGAGATATATTGGAGGATAAGGCAAGACAATGAAGATCGATCTACGGACTGCGTGGGCGCCCCATGATACGTGACGACAACCGTCGCGCCGGACACAGTAAGTCCGGCCGAGCCGAACACAGTAGACAAAGCTCGTTGGAGCTCCGTCGCGATATAGCCCAATACAGAGGCGCCGCACACCCACTATGCTTCACAGATGAAGTAATGGATCATCAAATCCCCGAAGGGTTTAAACCCATGAATATTGAATCCTATGATGGCACAACAGACCCCGCGGTTTGGATCGAAGACTATCTCCTTCATATCCACATGGCCTGCGGTGACGATCTTCACGCCATCAAATACCTCCCACTCAAGCTTAAAGGACCAGCTCGGCATTGGCTTAACAGCTTGCTAGCAGAATCAATTGGGTGTTGGGAGGACCTAGAAGCCGCATTCCTTGATAACTTCCAGGGCACGTATGTGCGACCACTAGACGCTGACGACCTAAGCCACATAATTCAGCAGCCAGACAAATCGTCCAGACAATTCTGGACCCGGTTCTTAACCAAGAAAAATCAAATCGTCGACTGTCCGGATGCGGAGGCCCTTGCGGCCTTCAAACATAACATCCGCGACGAGTGGCTGGCCCGGCACCTGGGACAGGAAAAGCCGAAATCCATGGCAGCCCTCACATCACTAATGACCGCTTCTGCGCGGGAGAGGACAGCTGGCTAGCCCGCAGCAACAACCTCAGCAAAAATCCTGGCAGTCCAGATACCAAGGAACGCAATGGCAGGTCGCATCGCAACAAGAACAAACGCCGCATTAACGGTGACAATAATGAGGATACGGCAGTCAACGCCGGATTCAGAGGCTCCAAACCCGGTCAGCGGAAAAAGCCATTCAAAAGAACTACTACGGGTCGTCCAATTTGGACCGAATACTCGATCGCTCGTGCCAGATACACGGCACCCCCGAAAAGCCAGCCAACCACACCAACAGAGACTGTTGGGTATTCAAGCAGGCAGGCAAGCTAATTGCCGAAAACAATGGCAAGGGGCTGCATAGCGATGACGAAGAAGAGACCCGACCGCCGAACAATAGAGGACAGAAGGGTTTCCCCCCACAAGTGCGGACGGTGAACATGATATACGCAACCCACATACCCAAGAGGGAGCGGAAGCGTGCACTCAGGGACGTATACGCGATGGAGCCAGTCGCCCCGAAGTTCAACCCATGGTCTTCCTGCCCGATCACTTTTGATCGAAGGGACCACCCCACCAGCATCCGCCACGGCGGATTCGCCGCATTGGTTTTAGACCCAATCGTCGATGGATTTCACCTCTCCAGAGTCCTCATGGACGGCGGCAGCAGCCTGAACCTGCTTTATCAGGACACAGTGTGCAAGATGGGCATAGACCCCTCAAGGATTAAACCCACAAAGACGACCTTCAAATGTGTCATACCAGGTGTAGAGGCCAATTGTACGGGCTCAGTCACACTGGAAGTGGTCTTCGGATCCCCGGATAACTTTCTAAGCGAGGAGTTAATCTTTGACATAGTTCCGTTCCGCAGCGGCTATCATGCTCTGCTCGGACGGACCGCGTTTGCAAAGTTCAACGCGGTGCCGCACTACGCATACCTCAAGCTCAAGATGCCAGGCCCTCGAGGAGTCATCACGGTCAATGGAAACACCGAACGCTCCCTCGGAATGGAGGAACATACAGCGGCTCTCGCGGCAGAAGTACAATGCAGCCTCTGAAGGTAATTCTCGAGTCCGGCCGTTAAGCGACCGGACACGGCTAACGCGCCCGGAGTAACCTACAACAAGACCACCTGGCACGTTCGGAGCACGCGTAGCAATGCGGCCCCAACCCCAGCCCTTGCAAGACTGCAAGACTGGTCCTTCGCGTACATCATTACGCTCTGGAGATACCATGGGCATAGGGGGAGGGGCACGACCACGACAGGCCCAGAATGCGGCTTAACCATGTCAGGGGCAACCAAGTGTGTCATTTCTTTTTTTTCCTTTGTCTTTCTTACCCACAGGACTCCGTTCACCAGAGGCCCTGTCCGGCATTAGACCGGCCGAACTCACGATGCAACAGCCAGGGAAGGAGAAAGGCTACGACGAATATCCAGGTGGTCTCCATTACGAGCACTAAATCTATTTTATACACCTTTCCGCAGCCTACCCCTGGAGGGGGACATGTTTAATAGTCCCATCCCTTGCTTACCGCACTATTTGTATCGTCCTGCATTCATGGCAGTATTTCTTGAATAAACAATGCAACAACTTTTTGCTTTTAATTGCATTCCTTTCTTATACATATGTTCATTTATGACATGCCGCATCCGTACACTTTGGTACGGCTAAATACACCAGGGGCTTAAGTTCCCCACATTATGGTGTGATAAGTCCGAACACTTTCACAAGTGTGGCACCCCGAACTTATGCATCGGCTCCGAATCATGTCTTGGGTCAATAGTTGGGTTTGCCCGGCTCCCATGTTTTGGTACCTTACATTCCGTTCTATCGGCTAAGGTAGCACTGGGAGAACCACTGCGATTGCGCCCCGGTTGAGCTGGGCGAGCGCCTCAGTGGAGAAAGCTAAAACTGACCGTCATGATGAGGCGAGAGCCGGTCGCTGTTCGAGAGGTTTTTTCGAGTCCCTAAAGACTTATGCCGCTTAGAGCAAGGAACCGGCTTTGTCCGGCCCAGGCGTGGATAGCGCCCCGAACTCGGCCTTCCGATCACTAGGGGCTTCACCGACATTTAAAATTATAGAATTCTATGGCTAAGTGAGAGTGTTCAAGCATTATAAGTCCGGTTGCCTAGTTCGTTGTGTTGAGCGCCTCCCTAGATGGACCCAAATATGGGAACAAAAGTGCTCAAATTTATCCCGAACACCCCAGCACTCGGGGCATGGGGGCTGAAGCCGACGACTTGCCATCTCTCAGATTTGATAAACAGCCGCACAGAAGGTAATATTTTAAATCAACATGCATTGCTTAGCGCATATGAACAAAGTTTTCAGCGCACAGGATAACAAAATGCGAGTCTACTCAAATATTACATTATTGGAGCACTCACCCGCAATAGTGCGGGTACCCTTCAGGACACTCTTGTAATACATCTCGGGCGTACGATACTCCTTGCCCGGTGGTGGCGCGTCCGTCACAAGCTTCGCAGCATCCATCTTGCCCAGTGCACCTTAGCACGGGCAAGGGCCCGACGGGCACCTTCAATACAGGCGGATCGCTTGATGACCTCAACCCATGGACAAGCATCCACCAGCCGCCGCACCAGGCCGAAGTAGCTCCCAGGCATGGCCTCATCGGGCCATAGCCGAACTATGAGGCCCTTCATGGCCTGTTCGGCCACCTTGTGGAGCTCGACCAGCTGCTTCAGCTGGTCGCTAAGGGGCACCGGATGTCCGGCCTCAGCATACTGAGACCAGAAGACCTTCTCCGTCGAGCTCCCCTCCTCGGCCCTGTAGAAAGCGGCAGCATCGGACACGCTGCGGGGCAGATCTACGAACGCTCCTGGAGAGCTCCGAATTTGGGTAAGTAACAGGTAATTCACATTCACATGCTTGCTTTGCATGAAAAATGCCTTACCCGCCGCTATTTTGTTCGACGCCTCGATCTCCCGAAGGGCCTTGTGGGCTTCAGCCTTAGCGGCTTTGGCATTCTCAAGAGCCGATGCAAGCTCGGACTCTCGAGTCTTCGAGTCGCGCTCCAAACCCTCATGCTTTTCCATGAGAGCCTGGAGCTCTTGCTGTACCTCCGCCACCCGTGCCTCATGCTTCTCTCGCCCGGCGCGCTCCACGGCCGCATTACGTTCGACCGTGGACACCGCCTCCTTCAAGGTCGCCACCTCGTTCGTGGCCCCTGAAGTACCCACGTTATCCTTGTAATTTATCTTGCAACCAAAATCCTTTTCTGTAAGGTACAACTTTAATAAGGTGTTACTCACCGTCCTTGTCCTCGAGCTGCTTCTTGGCACGGCCGAGCTCGTTCTCGGACCGCTCGAGGCTTTGCTTCAAAGCATTGACCTCCGCAGTCAGTGCGGCAGAGGTCAGTAGCGCAGCCTGCAATCCCATATTGACATATTTATTAAGACTCCTGCGTATATCTTTTTAGATCCTCAGTCCGGCTTTTCTTTCTGAACACTGAACCGAGCATCAGGGGATATTGTCTATGCGGTACTATTTTACATATATTAATATTCTTACCTCAAAGCCTGATAGAAGGCTGCTCCAGGCTTCGGTCAGCCCGCTTTTGGCGAGCTGGACCTTCTGAATCACCGCACTCATGACACTGCGGTGTTCCTCCTCGATGGAAGCGCCATTGAGCGCCTCCAGCAAGTTATCCGGCGCCTCCGGTTGGACGGAGGCCGCCGGCTCCATGGTCTTGCCCTTCTTGCGAAGGGACCACCCACCGGACTCCGGAACCACTGCAGGTTCCGGTGCGGAGTCCGGCAGAAGTCCGGGAGGTCGCCATGTGGCACCTCCGGGTCCTCCTCCTCTGGGTGGGTCCCTTTCTGGGATCCCACCTCGGCGTCGTCAGCGTCACGGGGAGAGGAGGCGGTTGGAAGTGAAGTACTCTTCACATCCGACGAGCCCAAGGACCCGCTCGACGAAGCGGGAAGATCGTCCTTGGGCGGACTACAGGGTTGTATGCGGCGTTAGAAAGACACCATGTGGCAAAAAGAAAAATAATGAAGTCATTCGGGAGTCCGAATACTTACGATCTCGCCAGGGGCTTGGCCCTTGGAGGCCAATCCTCGTCGTCGTCACCGGCGTTGGCGGAACAGTCCGGGGGAAGAGTTCTTCCCCTCTTGGACCCTTCGGCCTCCCTCGTTGGGGAGACCCTCCTTTTCTTCCCTCCCCCTGCTGGGGGAGAGGCATTTTTCTTCTCCTCCTCGTCCTCGGGGGAGGTGTCCGCCTTGGAGTCATCAGACACTTGAAAACGGGAACTCTTTCGAGTCCCCATGGCCTCCTTCTTGGCCTTCTTCTACGGCACCACATGGTGTAGATTCCTATTGACAATTTATATTCTATACAAAAAGAACATTGATGATCAATGTATTTTTTATGTACTTCTCTGTAGCAGTAGCGCGTTTTGGCTGAAAGGCGGTACTGATCAATGTAGGTTGCAATAGGAGTCTTTGCCTGATCTAGCTTCTAACGCTAGCGGACTCGCTTCCGCCGCCGGCCTCCGATGGCTCCCCTCGTGGTGGACCTGTGTCCTCGAGCTTCGCCATTGCGACGATGTTTTCTCCAGCACCGGCGCGGAGCTTGGGAGGTAGTCCAGGAGCAGATGCAGATTGTGGTCTGCATCGGCGACATCTGGAAGATGGTGGATCGTGTGCTGGGTTCGTGGTTCGTGGATGGCAGGTATGGTTTTCTCCTTCGGCGTCTTAGTCATGTGGGGGTGCCAGATCTGGAGTTTGATGGCGTGTCCGGGGTGTTGCCCCGGTCTAATTCGTTCAACGGTAATGGTTTCGCTTTTGGTGAACCACCTTGGAGGTCCGCAAAGCTGCATATCAGCGATGGAGCCGCTTCCAGCTCAGGTGTGAAGGTGATCTGTCATTGTTTCCTTTGGTGGCTGCTATGGTGGTATCGGAGGCCTATGACGGGCGTTGGTGTCAAGTTCAAAGGTTTCTTCGGTCTTGATTGTAATTTTACTTTTTGGGTGTTGTTCCTTTGTGCAAAGGCTAGCATTTTGCTGTCTTTTTAGTTTTGCCAGGTCGGTTTGTACGTGGCTTGTACTACGATCCTTATGATATAAATGAGACACGTATTACCACGCAAAAAAAGTATCACAAGCATTTGGTCTTCATTGAACTCTATGTGTATATAATTTGTGGACTCAATATGAGTCTTCACCGGTTTCTAAACCGTTGAGGACTCATATTGACAATTCAGATTGTAAACAAAAAGATCATTGATAATCAATGTATTTTTGATGTATATTTTTACATGTTTATGCCCTCACTCTCTCCACTCACTCGGTATCCCCCTCAATCCCCCGCGACGTCATCAATTTCCAACACGTTCTGACATCATTTGCCGTTTTTCAGTAACCGATTTGTTTAGATCAGAGCTAAATGACCGTGAAATTGAAACTCACTACAAAACGAACTCTGAAAATGTTGAAGCTTGGCATGGTATCATCATTTCACCCGCATAGCATGTGTGAAAGAGTAGAGAGGGTCACGAAAATAACTGGACGCAATTCGTGTACAAACTGGACAATCTTTTTCGGAGTATCAGGGTTTCGGACAAGAACTCATCTGTTACACGGGCGCTTCATGTTTTTTAAACTTATTTGAACTTGTTTAGATAGCTAAATGACCGTGAAATTGAAAATCAATCCAAAAGGAAGCATTACACAGCATTCGAAGCAACTAAAGCAAAAATATTGACACAGAAACTAAATACAGCAAAAAAACTAAATAGAAGAAAATACTATATAAAAAAATAAAGCAGAAAAGAAAATACTATATAAAAAAATTACTCAAAAATAAATAGAAGAAAATAAAGAATGCAGAAAGGAAAAAAATAAATAAAGCTAAAATTTTCACAAAGAAACTAAATACAGCAAAAAAAAAACTACTCAAAAATAAATAGAAGAAAAAAAATAAAGCAGAAAAGAAAATACTATATAAAAAAATTACTCAAAAATAAATAATGCATAAAAGAAAAAAAACTATATAAAAAATAGTTGGGGCGCTGCCCGGTGGGCCTGCCAGACCTAGGGTGTGCAAATTCAGGCCCAGAAGGGCCGGCAGGCTCACAGGGCAGTGCGCCCTGGTTAGGCCCAGAAGCCTGCTATATAGAGGAGTTCGAAAGAGCAGCCGCGGCTGAGTTTATAAACCAGTGCGGTTGTCCTTCGCTCGGCGAGCTGGGACTAAACGCAGTGCACCGCGGGTGGCAGCGCACGACCATGAGTACCGGTTGGTGGCTCCAACCGGTACTAATGGTTGCCCTTTAGTACCGGTTGAAGTCACCAACCGGTACTAAAGGCCCTCGTTTCCCGCCGCTTGGCCTGGCCAAAATTGACCTTTAGTACCGGTTGGTGGCTCCAACCGGTACTAAAGGCCTGTCCTATATATATGGCACTTACGAAAAATCAGTTCTATATCGACCAATTCTTCCTCCACTCGCGCGACATCGCCGCGCACCGCCGCCGCCGCGCCATCGCCCTCGCCGCCCCCGCCGCCCCGTCATCGATGTGTCGCGCCGTCGTCGCCGTCTCGCCCCGTACTACGTCGCCTCGCGATCGCCCCCGGCCCGCCGCCCGTGTCTTCGCGCCGTCCTCGTCGCCGCCC
>NC_041386.1:692287821-692332845 GCF_002162155.2 Triticum dicoccoides
CTCTTGTACCCACACCTACACACATGCATAGACACACACACACACACCCCCCCCCAACTACATACACATATGTACACACGCATACACACACCGTACTACACACGCACACACACATTTTATGTCTTGTATTGTTTAGATTAATGTTAGATGAATTAGTTAGAAAAGTTGTTATCTAGATGAATATAGGACTAGTTTATTTTTAGTAAATGCTTAGTTGAACTAGTTGAATTAATATAACTAGTTTATTTTAGTAAGAAAATTTAGGTATATGAGATTATTTGAACTAGTTGAATTAATACTAGTTGAATTAATATAACTAGTTTATTTTTAGTTAGAAAATTTAGGTATATGAGATTATTTGAACTAGTTGAATTAATATAACTAGTTTATTTTTAGTAAATGCTTAGTTGAACTAGTTGAATTAATATAACTAGTTTATTTTTAGTAAGAAAATTTAGGTATATGAGATTATTTGAACTAGTTGAATCAATATAACTAGTTTATTTTTAGTAAGAAAATTTAGGTATATGAGATTTTAATAGAAGTAGTTGAATTAATTGAATTAGTAAGTGTTTAATGTTTTGCGTATATGAACATAGGAAATGTCACCTGACGACGAAAACTATTTCATTATGTGCGAATACTGTGAAGACCAGCGCGGCCTTCGAATTCGATACAGTAAGTCACAACGACAAGTCTTTTTTCGTAATTAAGCATGACTTATATATGCGATTCAGCATCAAGCTGGATGAGACCTTCGAATTCGATACAGTAAGTCACAACGACAAGTCTTTTTTCGTAATTAAGCATGACTTATATATGCTTCATTTGCTTCAACTTATAATTTTTAATTTTCACTATTCTACTAGCGCATCCCCTGCCATCCAAGAATTTTTGTCTTGGATAATATAGGTTTCAATGCTATGGAAACTTTGGAGGTAAGGAGAGTTTACCTGAAAACTGAGCATGGTTATACTTTCAACGTCAAAGTATACAATGCAAACACGTACACCTATTTTGAATGCAAAACTTGGCAAGCACTATGCCAGGCTTATGCATTTGAGCCTGATATGGTTATCACCTTTGATATTTGTCCGGAAGATGATATTGAAGGTAATAGAGACATCTGGGTCGATGTGCAGACGCCTCCAGTTCTACCATTATGTGAGTTCTTCTCAACTATATTTTTGTCTTTGATATTGCTTATTCAAAAATAATTGACAACTAATTTCTATTGACAGCTTATTTCCATTCAAGCAAACATGTCCGACTCTTGGTAGACAGGACCTACTACTGTCCCGGAGCTTAACTAAACTGCGAGGAGATAAGTCATTATGTTTCATGGCTTGAGGATCTTCATACTATCAAGACAAATTTTCTTCCTGCACTTAGAAATGTTAGTACTCAAAACGTGCGACCAATAGTGATCGTATTGAACTACGGTCACATCTATTTAGGAATGATGGTAAGATTTTACTATTTGACCTCAGTGCATCTTTTGCATACATATTTTTTTTGCTAAACTTTCATTGCTAAGTATATTAATTAAGTACTATACGATGTTCTTCAACAGGGACTCCCGATGACAATTGTGCCTCAGGGGATCGAGACTAAAGGTCGCATGTCAATTGTTAGCTTACGGCCAAAATATCCTACATTGCACATGAGTGCATTCAGGATTTCTAGAAGCAATGAATGCTTAATAGTGAAAGATTGGAGGAAAATTGTTAACGATCGCAGAGAAGTACTAGGGGGCAGCAATGAGAAGCGCAACCCACGATTAGGAGACAGGTTCATCTGCATGCTCCAGTATGATGAATCAAGAGAGCTATACATGTTCTATGCTATTTTACCTGAGAGAGAGCAGCAGGAGTGATTCATGCTCTTAGTACTTGTCCTCTCATGTCCGTGTTCTTCGTCCTAAACTTAATCTCAAAGAGTGATTTGCTTTTGTGGTGCTATGAACGCTTATAATATCATGACCATCAGGTTGAACTCGATGATATTTTTGCTTCTGGTACAAGTGAATGTTTCTTCTTTAAGCTAGTGTTCGTGGTGATTAGATAGCGGTAATGACTATGATGATTAAATAGTGATAATGACGACTACGATGATTTTTAGCTATAGCTAGAGTATATATACTCATGTTGATAATATGATGCAAGAGTTTTTATATTAATATGATGATGATGATGAGTTATTATATCATTTAATGAAAGAAACCGCAAATTAGTTTCAGCTGGATGTATCCTAGCTAAGTGATCAAGTATATGCCATATCCATATATATTATACTTGATTAGGTGATCAAGTATAATATGGATATGGCATATACTTGATCACTTAGCTAGTAGCTATAGGATCCAATGCATCCAGGCGAAACTAATCTGCGGTACTTTCACCTAATGATTTAACAACTCATTATAATGTAAAACTATCATTAATTAAATTGAAAACACAAAATTAAAGGAAAAATTAAAAAAAACACCCAAACATTTAGTATCGGTTGGTGTTACCAACCGGTACTAGTGTCCTACACGCACCCGGGCCTGGCTCGTGCCATGTGGTGGCACTTTAGCGCCGGTTCGTGACGAATCGGTAATAAAGGGGGGGGGGACCTTTAGTCCCCACTCTTTAGTGTCGGTTGCCGAACCGGCACAAAAGACCGTTACAAACCAGCACTAAAGGCTGGTTCTGCACTAGTGCTAGCGTCACCAAACCTTAAGTGTGTAGACTCTACGGGTTCGGGAATCATGCAGACATGACCGACATAGCTCTCCGGCCAATAACCAACAGCGGGATCTGGATACCCATGTTGGCTCCCACATGTTTGATAACCCACAAGTATAGGGGATCGCAACAGCTTTCGAGGGTAGAGTACTCAATCCAAATTTATTGATTCGACACAAGGGGAGCCAAAGAATATTCTTTAGTATTAGCAGTTGAGTTGTCAATTCAACCACACCTGGATAACTTAGTATCTGCAGCAAAGTATTTAGTAGCAAAGTAGTATGATAGTAATGGTAACAGTGATAAAAGTAACGATATCAGTTTTGTAGTGATTGTAACAGTAGCAACGGAAAAGTAAATAAGCAAAGCACAATATGTGAAAAGCTCGTAGGCATTGGATCAGTGATGGATAATTATGTCGGATGCGATTCCTCATGTAATAGCTATAACATAGGGTGACACGGAACTAGCTCCAGTTCATCAATGGAATATAGGCATGTATTACGAATATAGCCATACGTGCTTATGGAAAAGAACTTGCATGACATCTTTTGTCCTACCCTCCCGTGGCAGCGGGGTCCTAGTGGAAACTAAGGGATATTAAGGCCTCCTTTTAATAGAGTACCAGACCAAAGCATTAGCACTTAGTGAATACAACAACTCCTCAAACTACGGTCATCACCGAGAAGTATCCCTATTATTGTCACTTCAGGGTTGTCGGATCATAACACATAATAGGTGACTATAGACTTGCAAGATAGGATCAAGAACTCACATATATTCATGAAAACATAATAGGTTCAGATCTGAAATCATGGCACTCGGGCCCTAGTGACAAGCATTAAGCATAGCAAAGTCATAGCAACATCAATCTCAGAACATAGTGGATACTAGGGATCAAACCCTAACAAAACTAACTTAATTACCTGGTAAATCTCATCCAACCCATCACCGTCCAGCAAGCCTACGATGGAATTACTCATGCACGGCAGTGAGCATCATGAAATTGGTGATGAAGGATGGTTGATGATGACGACGGTGACGAATCCCCCTCTCCGGAGCCCCGAACGGACTCCAGATGAGCCCTCCCGGGAGAGATTAGGGCTTGGCGGCGGCTCCATATCGTAAAACATGATGAAACTTTCTCTCCGATTTTTTCCTCCGCGAAACAGAATATATAGAGTTGGAGTTGAGGTCGGTGGAGCATCAGGAGGCCCACGAGACAGGGAGGCGCGCCCAGGGGGAGGGGGCGCGCCCCCACCCTCGTGGACAGGGTGTGGGGCCCGTGGCCTTGATTCTTTCATCAGTATTTTTTTATATTTTCCAAAAGTTATCTCCGTGGATTTTCAGGTTATTCCGTGAACTTTTGTTTTCTGCACAATAAACAACACCATGTCAGTTCTGCTAAAAATAGCGTCAGTCTGGATTAGTTTCATTCAAATCATGCAAGTTAGAGTCCAAAACAAGGGCAAAAGTGTTTGGAAAATTAGATACGTTGGAGACGTATCAACTCCCCCAAGCTTAAACCTTTGCTTGTCCTCAAGCAATGCAGTTGATAAACTGAAAGTGATAAAGAAAACCTTTTACAAACTCTGTTTGCTCTTGTTGTTGTAAATATGTAAAGCCAGCATTCAAGTTTTCAGCAAAGATTATGAACTAACCATATTCACAATAACACTTAGCTCTCATGTTTAGTCATATCAATGGCATAATCAATGAGCGAGCAATAATAATAAATCTTGGATGACAAAACTTTTTCAAAACAATCATAATATGATATAACAAGATGGTGTCTCGCTAGCCCTTTGTGAGACCGCAAAACATAAATGCTGAGCACCTTTAAAGATCAAGGACTGACTAAACATTGTAATTCATGGTAAAAGAGATCCAGTCAAGTCATACCCAATGTAAACTAATAGTAATGCATGCAAATGACAGCGTGCTCTCCAGCGGGTGCTTTTTAATAAGAGGGTGATGACTCAACATAAAAGTAAATAGATAGGCCCTTCGCAGAGGGAAGCAGGGATTTGTAGAGGTGCAGAGCTCGATTTTAAACTAGAGATGAATAACATTTTGAGCGGTATACTTTCACTATCAACGCAACAACTATAAGATGGAGATATCTTACATGCTACCACTACTAGGGAAAACCCTAGTAGTAGCGCGGGTTTTGAGGCTAGCAGCAGCGCGGGTGGCCGCGCTACTAATAAGGCGCTACAGCTAACTCATAGTAGTAGCACGGCCCTTACCCGCGCTACTACTGTTGACGATATCAGCAGCGCTTTTTATGAAAGCGCTACTATTACCTAGCTGTAGCGATTTCCCATTCCCTCGCTACTGCTATATCTTTCATCATTTTCCCCCGTACCCCATTCCCTTTCAGTTTCCCTTTCACACTACAAGAATCCTGTTAATACATGACGGACTCAATCCGTCACAGACCTTCAGAAAACTGTCATGGTAGGGCATGCATGACGGACTTAAAATCCGTCATGTATATCGCGTCATAATCTGATCACTGTACACTCCATGACGGATCTTGTCTGTCATGGATGGAACTTAATGGACATGCTCATAACATCGTTAACTTGTCTGCCACGTCAACATGTGACATGGATCTGACATGGCGGCCCATGTAATGCTCAGCCCATTTAAATTTTGGCCAACTAAATTTCAGCTAGATGTAAGAGTAGTGGCCCATATAGTAATCAGCCCAATTAGAATATAAGTGCATTAATTTCATCTAAGGCCCATTAATTTCAGTCAAAAAAATTAAGTCATCTATCATTTCTCTGCATCCATTGAAACTTTAAGCGAATAAGAATTTTACAAAAAATATATGCTCATGTCACTAAAAAAGAAAATTACACAAACACAACCAAAAATAAACCACTACAGGACCAAAAACAAAATACCCAGAAAACATCAAGTTTACAAGCATGTTTTGGAGAACACTATGCTACTCTACAGCCAACACCTCCCCCATCAATCCACTTTTCTATCCACAGATCCGCCCGTCCAGACCGAAGTCGTCAAAACACAAGTCTTTGTTGCTGAAAATGCTCCCATAAATCAATAGCTACCAGATGATGAAAATTTTGTCACTTCATAAAATATTAGAGGAAGTATGTAAACTAGAAGTAGCTTAGTACTCCCTCTGTAAAGAAATATAAGAGTGTTTAGATCACTACTACTTTAGTTATCTAAACGCTCTTATATTTCTTTATGGAGGGAGTACATGTTATTACATTCTATATTTTTTCACTCCCAGGGTGCATAGTGCAACAAATTTAATTAAATGTGTGAAAAGAAACAACAAGTGGCAACAAGTAGCATGGGACCTAATCACACACATAGTTACAACACTACAGATTTGTATATATGAGTAGATTATAGAAATAAGAGACTTAGAACAAACATAAAAAAATGAATTACATGTCAAAAATTCTTAAATCTTGCAATGCCTATAAAAGAGAATAATAAAGTATGTACTATAAAACAAGAATAAACATTGGTTGCTTAAAATTAATCAAAATAAATGTGTGTGAACTGAAAATGTAATGAAGTTGACCTATAAGTGATAAAGCAACAAAATACACATCACGGAACTCCCAAGTACTGCAGCAGTAGAGGACATAAATTAGCCAAAAATATGGCATGACTATGAAACAATATCCACCACACGGACACATGAAACTGAGTGTTTATAGTTCATCTCAAAGCACTGACAATGGTACATAACACTTGCTTGCCGATGATACGCTTATTTTATATTTTAGTGTTTGATACACTTATTTTATATTTTAGTGTTCGATACACTTATTTTGTATTTTTCTAGTCGATCATACGCAAAAAAGAAATCAATGGAAGAAAAGACCTATGCCTTTTGTTTCCATAAAAAAGCTTAAAACCGCCATGATTTGCTATTGGGACAGTGGGAGCCAGTCATGTGGCCTTCATAACTCCTCTTTGGCGAATTTTAAGGTACAGATTGTACTATCATGTGTATTTTAGTTTATTTTGTTCTCCAGTTCTGACTTCTATTTTTTGACATAAATATTGTTGTGTAGACTGTCAAGTACCATATCAAGTTACCCATATCTTTCCTGGTTCTTGTAGCAGACAATAACTACAGAATTTCTGTAGTCCTGAAAACAGTATAATACAATATTTGTAGAGGAAAAAGTGTTACTCCCACTGATCTAAATTAATTCTTGCACTGGAACTATAGAGCAGTCCACATTGAAACTAATCCTTAAACAACTATGTCACCCCAAGCATCTTAATTTACTAACTGAAACAGAACTAAGAAGGAACAAGGTACAGCGGGTGGTGGCGCATTACCTTCCCTTTCTTCATGATGGACTTGACAGGATGGCCCTCAAGCAAATTTCACAAACTTCACGCTCAGCTGAAATGAAAAAAAAACACATATGCACAACACTCACATCCAGTTGACAGTAAATCAAAGACACATATTTCTACAAAATAACAGAGAAGGGCTGGCTTGCATGATGATCAACCACCATTAGTTGACAATAAATCAAAGACACCTCTATGATGTGAATTTTGGCACAATCAGGTAAAATCACTAGTATATACCACAGCTAGTTGACATTAACATCCATACATGAGAAGCTTCTGTATACGCAGATATATCCAGCAACTTAAGTTTGTGGTCTAGATCATTACTCAAACACAGATCTATCACGTACGGACACTCAACCAACCACCGGTACATCAATTCAATGCATGTTACTACAGAAACATCAGAAGGTTTTGTGTTAAGCTAGCAGTAACCATGCATGCAAAAAATCAAGGAATATAAAAGTAGCAGGTTCTAAAATTTAGATCCAGCGTCTGCATAGACACATCAGCGATGGAAGAACAAAATCACAAGTTGGTGTGGAAGGGGATAAGCTCACCATGCATATCTGCCGCTGTGCACACTCACCGCAGCTGCCCTGGTACTTACCTTGCTCTGCCTCCAGTCGAACGCGTTGAGCTGGTAACAAGGGGCGAGTGGCGACTATAGTTTGTTGCGGCCTCCAGCAAGTCGTCGCGGTATACCGGCCATCACACAGCTGCTCTGCTCCGACAAGGCTACTGTCGATGTTGAGATCCATGCTGGATCTAGCGCAGCCAAGACGCCGTTGTCATCGCTCATTGTTGCCGCCATCGAACTCGCTTAACCTACAACACAGGCTGCGGATCAGCTACCGTCAGGGAGGATGGGGCGGAGTGAGGGTCAGCGGGAAAGGTAGAGCATAGGGTTGAGGATGCAGAGGTGCCACTGGGAATGTGAGCGGAGGAAGTACGGGAGAGGCTGGGGAAGAGAAAGGGCTCAGCCGGGAGCTGGGGGAAGGGGTGGTGAAAGGAGCGACCACCAGATGGAGAGGGTGCGGAGGAGGGAGAGGAGGGGATTGGGGATGGGGGCGACGGAGGAGGGAGAGGAGATTGGGGATGTGGGCGGCAGAGGAGGGAGAGGAGATTGAGGATGGGGGCGGCGGAGGAGGGAGAGGAGATTGGGGATGGGGGCGGCGGCGGAGGAAGGAAGAGATGAGGGAGAAAGACAGAGCTTAGGGTTAGGTCTTATACCGTGAATGGTTCAGATGGGCTTTAGTGGGCTCGAAATTTTACCATAGCGCGCTAATGGAATTCTAGGTGCGCCCTCCCTCCTTTCCTTGCGCACGCCTTCCTTGCGCCACCCAAATTCAAGCGCGCCCTTGCTTTCCCGCTTTCCTTTTATTTTTTTATATAAATCATCCGACTAACATGTGAGCCAAATAAAAAACATGTACGACACATCAAAAAGAGCCACTCGTGACCGTGTGGATTGTGATAAACAAAGAAAAAAGTGAGGCCGAGCTAATCGATCAATGATAGTTTTCGTGATGCTCCTTCTTGTCCGTCAGGAAGGGGCTACCGCTTTGACGGCCGTCCGCCTCTTGCTGATCCATGACGGTTTTCATGACGGTTTTCCTGAACGTCATAAGAAATCCGTCATGGATTAACAGATTTCTTGTAGTGTCAGATACTAGATACTAGGTACTGCTAGTAGATATCAAATTCATAAACCATTACTGGGTAGTACTCCCTTCGTTCCAAATTACTTGTCGTGGTTTTAGTACAAACCACGACGAGTAATTTGGAACGAAGGGAGTACTAGATAACAATTTCATGCATAGTCAACATGCATCCTCAAGCAGTACAAGGTCATATTAACGGCGATCATCATATGTAGTTCTAGATGACATCGACGACGATCATCATATGTAGTTCTAGATGATATAGCCACACACACATATGTAGTTCTAGATGATATCGAAGACAATCATCATCCTCAAGCCTGGGCGGTTGGTGTTCCTGATAGTAATTAGGATGGCCTGTCCAACATGAAGATTCTTGCCATCGAGGAATTTCTTCCACCCAACCGAGTTTAAGTGTGTGCGACCGTCCGTGTCCACGCGGTAAGTACAGGTTGTGACGGAGCCCCTTGCAGTAAGGCGTAGTCCAGCTGAGCCTTCTTCATCAGGCTCGATACCATAACTCACAGATATGCTCTTTGCCAATTTGTGAATAAGAAAAACATGTCAATTAATAAATAGCCTCGCAAACAAGTACCTATGGATTATCTACACTATTAATAGTTTCCTTAGATTCTACACTAATAAGCATGTGATCAAACTCTACACTAAAACATATCATCGACTAGATTCCACACAACATACCATATCATTGGACTGTACACAAAGTAATTCATCGGATAATTTGCATTTGCAAGTATAACATACCATATCATGTCTATCAACCATGGCATTTGTCAAGCGGGTCACGAATGGCAACCCGACAAAGTCAGCACGTGGCGGAATTATGTCCCACAGGTTGGACACCTCCTCCTCACTCAGCCTTGTTCTTTGAGCTATGATGGCTTCATGAAGTGGGTCCTCATCATCTTCATCGAGTGGGTCCTCATTATCTTCATCATCTTCATCATCTTCGTCATCTTCATCATCTTCCACCAGGTTGAGATAAATGACAGCCAGCTTGGGTCTTTCTGCTCGGAAGGAGAAGCTGATCAACTCACCACCAGTAAGACGCATGCGAGCGACGAAACGGGCCCATCCATCTCCTCCAATATGCGACATATTGCGTCCTTTGTCGACCTCCATAGTGTACGCCCCCCCAGGAGCCTCAAATGTCACAGTGTCTCCTGTCAGCTTGTTGAATTTCAACCTCACATTGATGGGACGATCTGTGTAAAATAAGCAAAATGACACAATGCAGTAATGCCAACACTAAAAATAAAATAGTTATTACATTTCATCTAATTTCTTACCACCGCCATGAAGAAAACTCGGCTGGAAGTAGATGCCGAACAGCTTGCCAGTTGCAAGGCTGCTGGCGCATCTTGACTTGCAAAGTCGACATAGTGGTGGTGGTGGTGGCGCCATTTTTTCTAAAGCAATATGAGCAAAGGATTAACGATCCACTTCACAGGAAAGAAAAACAGTAGCATATGATATTTTTGGTTCTTCCGCGAGAAGCAATTTGATGGACAATTATAATCCTAAGATCTAGTAACATATTAGATGACAAGGTACCACCTACATTTTGCCAAAAAGTAACTTATTAAAAAAACAAAAGCAACTACGTACCTATCCATGTACAGAAAAAATAACAATAAAATGGTGCATACTAAATCAACTAAATGAACTAGCCTACTAAATCAACTAAATCAAAATGTTCTAAATCAACTAAATGAACTAGCCTACTAAATCAACTAAATCAAAATGTTCTAAGTCAACTAAATCAACTAGCCTACTAAATCAACTAAATCAAAATGTTCTAAATCAACTAAATCAACTAGCCTACTAAATCAACTAAATCAAAATGTTCTAAATCAATTAAATCAACTAGCCTACTAAATCAACTAAATCAAAATGTTCTAAATCAACTAGCCTACTAAATCAACTAAATCAAAATGTTCTAAATCAACTAAATGAACTAGCCTACTAAATCAACTAAATCAAAATGTTCTAAGTCTACTAAATCAACTAGGCTACTAAATCAACTAAATCATATCAACTAAATCAAAATGTTGCATATGAACTAGCCTACTAAATCAAAATGTAGCGAGCAGGAGGGAGAAGGAGGGGCGACTCGAGGAGGAAGAAGAGAGTAGGATGGAGGAGGAAGGCGGAGCGAGGAGGGGTCGGCCGGCGCGGCCAGTGGAGGAAGGACGGAGGAGGAAGGCGGAGCGAGGAGGGGCCGGCCAGCGGCGAGTGGAGAGGGAGGACGGAGGAGGAGGCCGGTACCGAGTCTAGCAAGGAGGAGGAGGTGACGGCGGGCGCAGACGGAGGAGGGGCGACGGGGGTGGACCGGCGCGGGGGATTGAGAGGGGATCCAGTGAGTGTGTGACTCTGAGTGGATCGGATAGAGGAGATGGGGGTGGGAGATGAATGGCTTAGCAGTAGCGCGCTATAGAGAAAGATGCTACTGCTAAGCTACCTAGCAGCAGCGCCTTTCACAATAAAGCGCTACTGCTATGTGTCAGCATGTAAAAATTGACTTTGTTCAATATATCAAAAATACATTGATCATCAACGATCTTTTTGTGTGCAATCTGATTTGTTAATATGAGTCCTCACCGGTTTAGGAACAGGTGAAGACTCATATTGCAGCCACAAATTCTACACATAGAGTTCAATGAAGACCAAGTGCTTGTCAAAGTTTGAGAAGTAACATATTTAAGGTGGTAGAAACTCTCTTCACGGAGCGAGCAATAATAATAAATCTTGGATGACAACACTTTTTCAAAACAATCATAATATGATATAACAAGATGGTGTCTCGCTAGCCCTTTCTGAGACCGCAAAACATAAATGCTGAGCACCTTTAAAGATCAAGGATTGACTAAACATTGTAATTCATGGTAAAAGAGATCCAGTCAAGTCATACCCAATGTAAACTAATAGTAATGCATGCAAATGACAGCGTGCTCTCCATCGGGTGCTTTTTAATAAGAGGGTGATGACTCAACATAAAAGTAAATAGATAGGCCCTTCGCAGAGGGAAGCAGGGATTTGTAGAGGTGCCAGAGCTCGATTTTAAACTAGAGATGAATAACATTTTGAGCGGTATACTTTCACTATCAACGCAACAACTATAAGATGGAGATATCTTACATGCTACCACTACTAGGGAAAACCCTAGTAGTAGCGCGGGTTTTGAGGCTAGCAGCAGTGCGGGTGGCCCCGCTACTAATAAGGTGCTACAACTAACTCATAGTAGTAGCGCGGCCCTTACCCGCGCTACTACTGTTGACGATATCAGCAGCGCTTTTTATGAACGCGCTACTATTACCTAGCTGTAGCGATTTCCCATTCCCTCGCTACTGCTATATCTTTCATCATTTTCCCCCGTACCCCTTTCCCTTTCAGTTTCCCTTTCATGATACTAGATACTAGGTACTGCTAGTAGATATCAAATTCATAAACCATTACTGGGTAGTACTCCCTTCGTTCCAAATTACTTGTCGTGGTTTTAGTTCAAACCACGACGAGTAATTTGGAACGAAGGGAGTACTAGATAACAATTTCATGCATAGTCAACATGCATCCTCAAGCAGTACAAGGTCATATCAACGGCGATCATCATATGTAGTTCTAGATGATATCGAGGACGATCATCATATGCAGTTCTAGATGATATAGCCACACACACATATGTAGTTCTAGATGATATAGCCACACACACATATGTAGTTCTATATGATATCGAAGACAATCATCATCCTCAAGCCTGGGCGGTTGGTGTTCCTGATAGTAATTAGGATGGCCTGTCCAACACGAAGATTCTTGCCATCGAGGAATTTCTTCCATCCAACCGAGTTTAAGTGTGTGCGACCGTCCGTGTCCACGCGGTAAGTACAGGTTGTGACGGAGCCCCTTGCAGTAAGGCGTAGTCCAGCTGAGCCTTTTTCATCAGGCTCGATACCATAACTCACAGATATGCTCTTTGCCAATTTGTGAATAAGAAAAACATGTCAATTAATAAATAGCCTCGCAAATAAGTACATATGGATTATCTACACTATTAATAGTTTCCTTAGATTCTACACTAATAAGCATGTGATCAAACTCTACACTAAAACATATCATCGACTAGATTCCACACAACATACCATATCATTGGACTGTACACTAAGTAATTCATCGGATAATTTGCATTTGTAAGTATAACATACCATATCATGTCGATCAACCATGGTATTTGTCAAGCGGGTCACGAATGGCACCCCGACAAAGTCAGCACGTGGCGGAATTATGTCCCACAGGTTGGACACCTCCTCCTCACTCAGCCTTGTTCTTTGAGCTATGATGGCTTCATGAAGTGGGTCCTCATCATCTTCATCGAGTGGGTCCTCATTATCTTCATCATCTTCATCATCTTTGTCATCTTCATCATCTTCCACCAGGTTGAGATAAATGATAGCCAGCTTGGGTCTTTCTGCTCGGAAGGAGAAGCTGATCAACTCACCACCAGTAAGACGCATGCGAGCGACGAAACGGGCCCATCCATCTCCTCCAATCTGCGACATATTGCGTCCTTTGTCGACCTCCATAGTGTACGCCCCCCCAGGAGCCTCAAATGTCACAGTGTCTCCTGTCAGCTTGTTGAATTTCAACCTCACATTGCATGGGACGATCTGTGTAAAATAAGCAAAATGACACAATGCAGTAATGCCAACACTAAAAATAAAATAGTTATTACATTTCATCTAATTTCTTACCGCCGCATGAAGAAAACTCGGCTGGAAGTAGATGCCAAACAGCTTGCCAGTTGCAAGGCTGCTGGCGCATCTTGACTTGCAAAGTCGACATAGTGGTGGTGGTGGTGGCGCCATTTTTTCTAAAGCAATATGAGCAAAGGATTAATGATCCACTTCACAGGAAAGAAAAACAGTAGCATGTGATATTTTTGGTTCTTCCGCGAGAAGCAATTTGATGGACAATTATAATCCTAAGATCTAGTAACATATTAGATGACAAGGTACCACCTACATTTTGCCAAAAAGTAACTTATTAAAAAAACAAAAGCAACTACGTACCTATCCATGTACAGAAAAATAACAATAAAATGGTGCATACTAAATCAACTAAATGAACTAGCCTACTAAATCAACTAAATCAAAATGTTCTAAATCAACTAAACGAACTAGCCTACTAAATCAACTAAATCAAAATGTTCTAAGTCAACTAAATCAACTAGCCTACTAAATCAACTAAATCAAAATGTTCTAAATCAACTAAATCAACTAGCCTACTAAATCAACTAAATCAAAATGTTCTAAATCAACTAAATCAACTAGCCTACTAAATCAACTAAAACAAAATGTTCTAAATCAACTAAATGAACTAGCCTACTAAATCAACTAAATCAAAATGTTCTAAATCAACTAAATGAACTAGCCTACTAAATCAACTAAATCAAAATGTTCTAAGTCTACTAAATCAACTAGGCTACTAAATCAACTAAATCATATCAACTAAATCAAAATGTTGCATATGAACTAGCCTACTAAATCAAAATGTAGCGGGCAGGAGGGAGAAGGAGGGGCGACTCGAGGAGGGAGAAGAGAGTAGGATGGAGGAGGAAGGCGGAGCGAGGAGGGGTCGGCCGGCGCGGCCAGTGGAGGGAGGACGGAGGAGGAAGGCGGAGCGAGGAGGGGCCGGCCAGCGGCGAGTGGAGAGGGAGGACGGAGGAGGAGGCCGGTACCGAGTCCAGCAAGGAGGAGGAGGTGACGGCGGGCGCAGAAGGAGGAGGGGCGACGGGGGTGGACCGGCGCGGGGGATTGAGAGGGGATCCAGTGAGTGTGTGACTCTGAGTGGATCGGATAGAGGAGATGGGGGTGGGAGATGAATGGCTTAGCAGTAGCGCGCTATAGAGAAAGATGCTACCGCTAAGCTACCTAGCAGCAGCGCCTTTCACAATAAAGCGCTACTGCTATGTGTCAGCATGTAAAAATTGACTTTGTTCAATATATCAAAAATACATTGATCATCAACGATCTTTTTGTGTACAGTCTGATTTGTCAATATGAGTCCTCACCGGTTTAGGAACAGGTGAAGACTCATATTGCAGCCACAAATTCTACACATAGAGTTCAATGAAGACCAAGTGCTTGTCAAAGTTTGAGAAGTAACATATTTAAGGTGGTAGAAACTCTCTTCACGGAGCGAGGTAGGACTAATTTTTTGTAGTAAACTTAGCCTCGCGGCGGCCTCGCGGCGGCCTCGTGGGAATTATAACAGTAGCGCGTCTTTGAGCGGGCGCCCTACTGTTATATTTGTTTCAGTAGCGAGTTACTCTTGAGCATGCTACTGCTAATTAGCAGCAGTGCCTTATTTTAAAGCGCGCTACTGATAAGATTCTATGTATAGGCTTTTCCCTAGTAGTGTACACACATTATAGGCGGTTCCCAAAAAGAATGGTCAAAGTTTATACTTCCCCACCACCAACAAGCATCAATCCATGGCTTGCTCTAAACAACGAGTGCCTCCAACTAGCAATAGCCCTGGGGGGGGGGTTTGTTTAATTATTTTGATTTGCTTTGATCTTTTTGATCATGGGACTAGGCATCCCGGTTACCAGCCATTTTCTCGTGAATGAGGAGCGGAGTCCACTCCTTTTGAGAATAACCCACCTAGCATGGAAGATACAGACAACCCTAGTTGAAACATGAGCTGCTCGACCATAGAAAACATAATTTCATTTGAAGGTTTGGAGTTTGGCACATACAAATTTACTTGGAACGGCAGGTAGATAACGAGGAAGGTATGGTGGACTCATATGGAATAGCTTTGGGGTTTATGGAATTTGGATGCACAAGCAGTATTCCCGCTTAGTACAGGTGAAGGATAGCAAAAGACTGGGAAGCGACCAACTGAGAGAGCGGCAACAGTCATGAACATGCATTAAACTTAATCAACACCGAGTGCAAGCATGAGTAGGATATAATCCACCATGAACATAAATATTGTGAAGGCTATGTTGATTTGTTTCAACTACATGCGTGAACATGTGCCAAGTCGAGTCACTCAATTCATTCAAAGGAGGATACCATCCCATCATACCACATCACAACCATTTTAATAGGATGTTGGCACGCAAGGTAAATCATTATAAGCTCCTAGCTAGTTAAGCATGGCATAAGCAACTATAATCTCTAAATGTCATTGCAAACATGTTTATTCATAATAAGCTGAATCAGGAACGATGGACTCATCATATTAACAAAAACAAGAGAGGTCGATTTCATACTAGCTTCTCCCATCTCAATCAGTTCATCATATATCGTCATTATTGCCTTCCACTTGCATGACCGAACGGTGTGTATAATAATAATAGTGCACGTGCATTGGACTAAGCTGGAATCTGCAAGCATTCAATTCAAGAGAGAAGACAAAGTAATATGGGCTCTAGGTTAAATAAACAATCATGCATATGAGAGCCACTAAACATTTTTAATATGGTCTTCTACTCTTGACCCCCAAAGGAAAGAAAAGAAATAAACTATTTACACGGGAAAGCTCCCAACAAGCAAAAGAAGAACAAGAAATCTTTTTGGTTTTCTTTTTAATTACTACTACAAGCATGGAAATTAAACTGACTATTTTTTTGGTTTTTCTTAAGGTTTATCAAACACACTAGAAGAAAACTAGAAAAAGAAAATGAAACTAGCATGGATAATACAATGAAAAGGTATGAGCACCGACAACTCGAATAGTGTGTGAACATGAATGTAAATTTGGTGAGAAATACGTACTCCCCCAAGCTTAGGCTTTTGGCTTAAGTTGGTTTAATGCCAAGGATCGCGGCTACTCTCCCCGGTGTACTGAGGAGTGCCATTAGGATACCACTGGCTAGCAATCTTCTCCGGATCCCACTGATAAGATGATGGAAGATAAGGGTCCAGTGGAGGTTCTGGCTCAGGCCCGGGAGCGGATGTGTGGCCTCGATGAGCATACACCGCTTCCGGCAAGACAAGGTAATTGTCTGCAGTTAAATCAAACAACAAGGGCGCAGGCAGGGTAATAATCTCATTGTGTTTCTTATTAAATCTCAGGTTATACAAAAGCATCTTATCTTCGTTGTCAACAATAAACTCATGCGCTATCATGCTCATGTAATCTAAAAAGGAAAGAGGCGACAGTGTCTCCTCGTTCTCATAGTGCCTAATAGGTATCTCATGTTCAGCAAGGCGTGCAGCATAGATACCTCCAAAGATGGGGCCCTTTGTACAGTTCAGGCTTAACTGTTTAGCAAGAACGACACCCATACTAAAAGTGTTGCCACCAAACAAGGCATGGAAAAGAATAATAATATCAGGAACACTGAAGTTTCCACTATTTCCACGACCAATTAAGCATCGACTAGCAAATATGGCAAAGTAGCATAAAATAGGAAAATGTATGCTAGTGATTCTCGCATCGGAACCCTTCTTCGAATCCCCTACAGTAATAGTGTTAACAAAACCATCCACATCTTTACGATGTGGTTCATCTAAGCTGCCCTCAAAGGGTATTCTACAAACCGCGCAAAAATTACGTAATGACATTTCCTTAGTATCATCATATAAATGAAAAGATAGTAAAGGAGGTGAATTCTTAGGATAATAGTAAAAGTTTTGCACGAAAGTATTGGAGAGTAAGATATACTAATCGATCCGGTTGTGGAGGAAGTCGCCGAGGCCCGCATTTTCAGCCAAAGAATAAAAGTCTTCATAAATCCCGGCCACTCTCAAAAAATTATCACATGGCCACTCACAAGGCCTTACTTCCGCTATGCGAGGAAGATTGTACTTGGCCTTTTCTTTCTCCTTAGCTTGTTTATCCTTGGAGCTTTGACTAGAAGAGCCCCTCAATAATCTCCTTATCATTTTCTGAAAATTTCTGAAATTTTAGTAACTTCAAAATAAAAGTGAATAAAACTAAACAAGATTGATAGCAACTACCCCCACAAGTGCTTAGAGCCTATATCATGCATTAGAATTACTTGTGACCTCATAAATTTGACATGCAAGCTCAAGAACAGGGTCACCTATGCAGCAAAAATTTGCAATGAGTAAAGCACTAGAACAAAAACTAATTGGATCAATGGAGGAGTCACATACCAAGCAACAATCTCCCAAAGCAGTTTTGTGAATGGAGCTTTGAGCAAGGAGATCAAAAATCGCAGCAAAATGAGCTAGAACTCCTGCTTGAGCTGGATGGGAATTTTTTTGGGGGGAAGATGGAGTGTGTGGGTGCAGGAATAAGTGGAGGGGGGGCACCTGGGGCCCACGAGACAGGGGGCACGCCCAGGGGGAGTGGTCGCGCCCTCCACCCTCATGGCCAGGTGCTTGCCCCCCCTGCTGTGTTCTCAGTGCCTAAAATCCTCAAATATTCCATAAAAATCATACTAAATTTGCAGGGAATTTGGAGCACTTTTATTTTTGGGATATTTTTTATTGTATGGATAATTCAGAAAATAGACAGATAGTACTATTTTTGCTTTATTTATTCTAAATAACATAAAGTAAAAAGAGGGTACAGAAGGTTGTGCCTTCTAGTTTCATCCATCTCATGATCATCAAAATGAATCCACTAACAAGGTTGATCAAGTCTTGTTAACAAACTCATTCCGAATAACAAGAAAACGGAGAAATTTCGAATAACACTAGCTTACCTCAACGGGGATATGAACATCCCCAATAATAAGAATATCATATTTTTTCTTGATAGCAGGTAGAGGAAATTCAAAACCTCCAATAATGATAGTTGGAACTTTGCCAATAGAATTGATGTTATGAACTTGAGGTTGTTTCCTCGGAAAGTGTACCGTATGCTCATTACCATTAACATGAAAAGTGACATTGCCTTTGTTGCAATCAATAACAGCCCCTGCAGTATTCAAAAAGGGTCTACCAAGGATAATCGACATACTATCGTCCTCGGGAATATCAAGAATAACAAAGTCTGTTAAGATAGTGACATTTGCAACGACAACAGGCACATCCTCACAAATACCGACAAGTATAGCAGTTGATTTATCAGCCATTTGCAAAGATATTTCAGTAGGTGTCAACTTATTCAATTCAATTCTACGATATAAAGAGAGAGGCATAACACTAACACCGGCTCCAAGATCACATAAAGCAGCTTTAACATAATTTGTTTTAATGGAGCATGGTATAGTTGGTACTCCTGGATCTCCAAGTTTCTTAGGTATTCCACCCTTAAAAGTATAATTAGCAAGCATGGTGGAAATTTCAGCTTCCGGTATCTTTCTTTTATTTGTAATGATATCTTTCATATATTTAGCATAAGGATTTAATTTAAGCACATCAGTTAAGCGTACACGTAAGAAGATAGGTCTAATCATTTCAGCAAAGCGCTCAAAATCCTCGTCATCCTTTGTCTTGGATGGTTCAGGAGGAAAGGGCATGGGTATCTGAACCCATGGTTCTCTTTCTCTACCGTGCTTCCTAGCAACAAAATCTCTTTTATCATAATGTTGATTCTTTGATTGTGGGTTATCAAGATCAACAGCAGGTTCAATCTCTACATCATTATTATTGCTAAGTTGAGCATCAACATGAACATTATCATTAACATTATCGCTAGGTTCATGTTCATCACCTGATTGTGTATTAGCATCGGAAATAGAAATATTATTGGGATTCTCAGGTGTGTGTATAACAGGTTCACTAGAAGTATGCAAAGTCCTATCATTTTTCTTTTTCTTCATTTTAGAAGAACTAGGTGCCTCTAAATTATTTCTCTGAGAATCTTGCTCGATTCTCTTAGGGTGGCCTTCAGGATACAAAGGTTCCTGAGTCATTGTACCAGTCCTAGTAGCCACTCTAACAACAAAATCATGTTTATTATTTAATTCATAGAGCAAATCACTTTGAGCTTTAAGTACTTGCGCAGCTTGAGTGGTAACCATAGAAGCATATTTGCTAATGAGTTTAAGTTCACCTGTAACTCTAGCAATATAATCACGCAAGCGTCCTATCTCGAAAGCATTATTTTTTAATTCTCTACCAACATAAGCATTAAAACTTTTTTGTCTTCCGTAAAGTCATTAAATTCATCTAGGCACTGGCTATGAAATTTAGTAGATGGGATTTCAACTTTATCATATGTATAGAGGGAATTTACCTTTACTACCTGTGTCGGGTTATCAAGACAATGTATTTCTTCAATAGGAGGTATATTAAGACCATGTATTTCTTCAATAGGAGGTAAATTATTAACATCTTCAGCTTTAATACCCTTTTCTTTCATTGATTTCTTTGGCTCTTGCATATCTTCAGGACTGAGAAATAGAACACCCCTCTTCTTCGGAGTTGGTTTAGGAATAGGTTCAGGAGTTCGCTTAATTGGCTCAGGAATTGCCTCAGGAATTGGCTCAGGAAGAGTGCAATTATTTTCATTAGTCAATATATCATTCAATAACAATTCAGCTTGGTCGACTATTCTTTCCCTGAAAACACAACCAGCACAACTATCTAAGTAGTCCTTGGAAGCATCGGTTAGTCCATTATAAAAGATATCAAGTATTTCATTTTTCTTAAGAGGATGACCAGGCAAAGCATTAAGTAATCGGAGAAGCCTCCCCCAAGCTTGTGGGAGACTCTCTTCTTTGATTTGCACAAAATTGTATATTTCCCGCAAGGCAGCTTGTTTCTTATGAGCAGGGAAATATTTAGCAGAGAAGTAATAAATCATATCCTGGGGACTACACACACAACCAGGATCAAGAGAATTAAACCAAGTTTTAGCATCACCCTTTAATGAGAACGGAAATATCTTAAGGATATAATAATAGCGAGACTTCTCATCATTAGTAAAGAGGGTGGCTATATCATTCAACTTGGTAAGATGTGCCACAACAGTTTCGGATTCATAGCCATAAAAAGGATCAGATTCAACCAACGTAATCAGTAACAAAGATAGGTGAAGTAGCAAAAGCAGGGTCATATTTCATCCTAGCATTCAGAGTTTTCTGTTTAAGTTTAGCTAGTAATTTCTTAAGATTAGATCTATCATTGCAAGCAAAAAGATCTCTAGTAGTTTCTTCATCCATAACATAACCCTCAGGAACAACAGGCAATTCATAATTAGGGGGAGAACCTTCATCATCACTATCATCAATAATTTCATCATCAATAATTTCGTTCTCTCTAACCCTAGCAAGTTGTTCATCTAGAAATTGGGTATTGTCCATCACATCATTGTCCTAATGATGTGATCCCGTTATCAATGACATCTAATGTCCATGGTCAGGAAACCATGACCATCTATTGATCAACGAGCTAGTCAACTAGAGGCTCACTAGGGGCATGTTGTGGTCTATGTATTCACACATGTATTACGGTTTCCGGTTAATACAATTATAGCATGAACAATATACAATTATCATGAACAAGGAAATATAATAATAACCATTTTATTATTGCCTCTAGGGCATATTTCCAACAGTCTCTCACTTGCACTAGAGTCAATAATCTAGTTACATTATGATGAATCGAACACCCATAGCGTTCTGGTGTTGATCATGTTTTGCTCGTGGAAGAGGTTTAGTCAATGGATCTGCGACATTCAGATCTATATGCACTTTACAAATATATATGTCTCCATCTTGAACATTTTCACGAACGGAGTTGAAGTGACGCTTTATATGCCTGGTCCTCTTGTGAAACCTGGGCTCCTTGGCAAGGGAAATAGCTCCAGTGTTGTCACAGAAGAGAGTCATCGGGCCCGACACATTGGGAATAACTCCTAGGTCGGTAACGAACTCCTTCATCCAGATTGCTTCATGTGCTGCCTCCGAGGCTGCCATGTACTCCGCTTCATATGTAGATCCCGCCATGACGCTTTGCTTGCAACTGCACCAGCTTACTGCCCCACCATTCAAAATATACATGTATCTGGTTTGCGACTTGGAGTCATCCAGATCTATGTCGAAGCTAGCATCGACATAACCCTTTACGATGAGCTCTTCGTCACCTCCATAAACGAGAAACATATCCTTAGTCCTTTTCAGGTACTTCAGGATATTCTTGACCGCTGTCCAGTGTTCCATGCCGGGATTATTTTGGTACCTCCCTACAAAACTCACTGCAAGGTTTACTCAGGTCTGGTACACAGCATGGCATACATAATAGACCCTATGGATGAGGCATAGGGGATGACACTCATATTTTCTCTATCTTCTGCCATGGTCGGGCTTTGAGCCGTGCTCAATCTTACACCTTGCAAAACAGGCAAGAACCCCTTCTTGGACTGATCCATACTGAACTTCTTCAATATCTTATCAAGGTATGTGCTTTGTGAATGACCTATGAGGCGTCTCGATCTATCTCTATAGATCTTGATGCCTAATATGTAAGAAGCTTCTCCAAGGTCCTTCATTGAAAAACACTTATTCAAGTAGGCCTTTATGCTTTCCAAAAGTTCTATATCATTTCCCATCAATAGTATGTCATCCACATATAATATGATAAATGCTACAGAGCTCCCACTCACTTTCTTGTAAATGCAGGCTACTCCATAAGTCTGCATAAACCCAAGCGCTTTGATCATTTCATCAAAGTGAATGTTCCAACTCCAAGATGCTTGCACCATCCCGTAGATGGTGCACTGGAGCTTGCATACCTTGTTAGCATTCTTAGGATCAACAAAACCTTCTGGCTGCATCATATACAATTCTTCCTTAAGGAAGCCGTTAAGGAATGCTGTTTTGATGTCCATTTGCCATATTTCATAATCATTGAATGCGGTACTTGCTAACATCATTCGGACGGACTTCAGCTTTGCTACGGGTGAGAAGGTCTCATCGTAGTCAACCCCTTGAACTTGTCGATAACCCTTAGCGACAAGACGAGCTTTGTAGATGGTCACATTACCATCCGCGTCAGTCTTCTTCTTAAAGATTCATTTATTCTCTATGGCTCGCTGAAGGTGTCCTGGACTAGGGGGTACTCAACGCGTCGTCTCCCGATCAGTTGGGTTGGGCCGAGGACCCCCATGGCCGTATACTCATGGGCCAGTCCGGACAGCTGCTGCATACAAGGAAGAATCAACAAGACTTGGCGATCAAGACAAGGACTCCCCCCCCCCACCGGCGTATTCGGCTAGGACTCTTGTTATCCTAGGCCTCTGGTACATTATATAAACTGGGGCCAGGCTAGTCGATAGACAATAACAACAATCATACCATAGGCTAGCTTCTAGGGTTTAGCCTCTCCGATCTCGTGGTAGATCTACTCTTGTAATACCCACATCATCAATATCAATCAAGCAGGATGTATGGTTTAACCTCCATCAAGAGGGCCCGAACCTGGGTAAAACATCGTGTCCCTTGTCTCCTGTTACCATTGACCCTAAGACGCACTGCTTGGGACCCCCTACCCGAGATCCGCCGGTTTTGACACCGACACTCGCCGATCATCGGGCAAGTCTGTCAAAGTCCATACTTTGTTTTCATACATGGATCCTATCTCGCATTTCATGGCTTCTTACTCTTCGAAGATGCTTCTTACTCTTCACAAGTAATATAGCATAAGTTTCCTGAGCGTGCTTTGTCTGTTACAGCCTTATGGCCTGATTGCCTGGTTATTGGAAACACCGTCGATATTCTCGACAGATGGAGTACATAACACTTTTTGGTCCTTGACAGAAGAGGGAGAAGCCGACGGTCGGTTAAGACGCATTTAAAGTTTGGTTGAACATAGATATGATATAAGTACTTCGGTACATGCAATCATTATTTTACCCAAGTCACTTGGGGGCTCTTAAATTTATATGAGCCGTTTTATGATAAGTGTTTTTCTTCTTAGTCGTTGCAAAGTTTTTATTATTATTTATCACTCCTTTTTTCGACACAAGTGTGCGGTACTAGTCGGGGAGCCTAATTTCTCTCTCAAAGCCGCTAGAGTTTAGTTTGCTAAACTGGCCTAGTAAGAAGTACTCCGCCTTCAGGATAGGAGGTTGAAGCCGTAGGCTGACCCGCTTGAAGTTTTAAGATAGGATGTGTCATGTTAAAGCACGGCAGAAGCACCTTTTTTTTCTTAAGTCCAATTTTCGGATTGGCACCGAACACTTGATCTAGTTCGGACATTAACCTTTTGAATAAGTTTTTTGGCTTTTCGAGCCCATGGCACTTTTTAACTATTTGTGTGTTTTCAGCACAAGTCTCGCAGTGCAACGCCGGACACCTTTAGAGATTCGGCAAAAACATTCTCGGATATTGCTATATATGCATCGGTTTCGAATTGTGTCTTTGGTCAATAGTTGGGTTGCCCGGCTCCTGCGCTTGCCTCCTATGTTCTGCTTTGTTCGGCTAGGTGTGCAAAGGGAGAACCACTGTGATTGTGCTTCCAGCTCACATGGTTAAGCACCTCAGTGGAGAAAGCCGAAAACTGACTGTCACAATAAGCGTAAACTGGTCGGTGATCCGATGACGGTGTTAAACGACGGGCCATTCATAACAATGGCCGAAGTGTTTACGGCTTGACCTCGACTGTCGCCGAACACTACCGGGGGCTATTAACTGGCCTCCCACACTAAATCCTCGATATTTTGCTCTTACATTGGAGCTGAGGTTTCATGATCATGCTTAGCATGACAACCGAAAGAAAGGAACCGATAGCGGGACTATTTTCTTTGGAAGACATTTCTTCTATTAAATAGTAATATAACATGTCTCTCCGCGTACCTTTGTTTATAAAACCGTATGACCAAATTGCCTTGTTTGTTGCAAATCTTTGCCCTCATAAAGGCTTTATAAAGTACGACAAACACTCCTCGGCTATTGGCCGAGGAGGTGGAAGCCGATGGTCAGTTAACAAAGTTTTGTACAATGCAGATCCGAGCATTAATGACGTAAAGTACTTGAATACATAGAGTCATTACACATAATTTGTGATTTTACTATGGATATCGATCCTTAATTCGGCCTCCCGTGCCCGCATTAAGGCTCGGGGGCTACTAGGCTACGGGCTTATTATTTACAAATATTAAAGGGGAACATCGATCCCCTGATCTGGTGTTGCCACCCGACCAGTGTCTCGGGGGCTACTGCGTTGCCTCTTCTATGCAAAAAAATTAAGTGCAATACAGTTTCCGAGGAGATTTTGATCCTCAGGTTGGTCGGCCGCACCCAACCTGAGTCTCGAGGACTGAGCACGCAGCTTTTTGTGTCCCGAAGTATTCTGCTGAGCTAGGACTTGATCCTCAGACCGATTTTGCAAATCAACATGAGTCTCAGCGGCTACGGGGATCAGCGGTCTTATGTCATCCTTCATGTGCATCTCAGGTTTTAGACCGATACCCACCTTGAGGGCTACTGGCACCAATCAAAAATATTGACAAAAATCGGGCCACAATCGGGGTGGTGCACCACCTCAGAAGAAGTCCGGCGTAAAGCTCGGACGCTAGTGGCTGGCTCCATAGAGGGCACTTCCGGCATTAAGCTCGGCTAAACTCCTTCAAACTTCTTTGAACCAAGGTGATTTACGACACCTCGGATACAGTCCGGCGTTGGATCTCGGATACATAGTACAGCGTTGGAGCTCGGATACCGTCCGGCGTTGGAGCTCGGATACATAGTCCAGCATTAGAGCTGGGAAGCAGTCCGGCATTGGTGCTCGGCTGCAAAAGATACCTCGAACGCAGTCCGGCGTTGGAGCTTGGATGCAAGAGGACGTTGCCGCCCGGGAATAACCTCAAACCCGAGGCATGGCATAAAAATAACAAGGCATTGATAAAGGTCGTAAACTTAAAGGGGCTCCTCGGATACCCAACGTGTAAACACGTCGAATGCATTTCGGCGATCCTCAAGATAGAAGATGAGTAGATTTGTTGAACCAGTTTTCAAGACCGGCAACCGAAGATGAAGAACAGTTCGGAAGAATCGAGGAGCGTCCCTAACTTGAAGACCGGTTCAGGGGGCTACTGAAGGTGTCCTGGACTAGGGGGTACTCAACGCGTCGTCTCCCGATCAGTTGGATTGGGCCGAGGACCCCCATGGCCGTATACTCATGGGCCAGTCCGGACAGCTGCCGCATACAAGGAAGAATCAACAAGACTTGGTGATCAAGACAAGGACTCCTCCCCCACCGGCGTATTCGGCTAGGACTCTTGTTATCCTAGGCCTCTGGTACATTATATAAACTGGGGCCAGGCTAGTCGATAGACAATAACAACAATCTTACCATAGGCTAGCTTCTAGGGTTTAGCCTCTCCGATCTCGTGGTAGATCTACTCTTGTAATACCCACATCATCAATATCAATCAAGCAGGACGTATGGTTTTACCTCCATCAAGAGGGCCCGAACCTGGGTAAAACATCGTGTCCCTTGTCTCCTGTTACCATTGATCCTAAGACGCACTACTTGGGACCCCCTACCCCAGATCCGCCGGTTTTGACACCGACACTCGCTGATCATCGGGCAAGTCTGTCAAAGTCCATACTTTGTTTTCATACATGGATCCTATCTCGCATTTCATGGCTTCAAGCCATTTGTTGGAATCTGGGCCCGCCATCGCTTCTTCATAGTTCAAAGGTTCACCGTTGTCTAAAAACATGATTTCCAGGACATGGTTGCCATACCATTGTGGTGTGGAACATGTCCTTGTGGACCTACGAAGTTCAGTAGCAACTTGATCCGGAGTACCTTGATCATCATCATTAATTTCCTCTCTAGTCGGTGCAGGCACCACAAAAACATCTTCCTGAGCTGTGCTACTTTCCGGTTCAAGAGGCAGTACTTCATCAAGTTCTACTTTCCTCCCACTTACTTCTTTTGAGAGAAACTCTTTCTCCAGAAAGGACCCATTCTTGGCAACAAAGATCTTGCCTTCGGATCTGAGGTAGAAGGTATACCCAATGGTTTCCTTAGGGTATGCTATGAAGACGCATTTTTCTGACTTGGGTTCGAGCTTTTCAGGTTGAAGTTTCTTGACATAAGCATCGCATCCCCAAACTTTTAGAAACGACAACTTAGGTTTCTTCCCAAACCATAGTTCATACGGTGTCGTCTCAACGGATTTAGACGGTGCCCTATTTAAAGTGAATGTGGCTGTCTCGAAAGCGTACCCCCAAAATGATAGCGGCAAATCGTTAAGAGACACAATAGATCGCACCATATCCAATAGAGTGCGATTACGACGTTCGAACACACCATTACGCTGAGCTATTCCAGGCGGTGTGAGTTGTGAAACAATTCCACATTTCCTTAAGTGCGTACGAAATTCGTGACTCAAATATTCTCCCCCACGATCTGATCGTAAGAACTTTATTTTCCTGTCTCGTTGATTCTCCACCTCACTCTAAAATTCCTCGAACTTATCAAATGTCTCAGACTTGTGTTTCATTAAGTAGACATACCCATATCTACTTAAGTCATCAGTGAGGGTGAGAACATAACGATAGCCACCACGAGCCTCAACGCTCATTGGACCGCACACATCAGTGTGTATGATTTCCAACAAGTTGGTTGCTCGCTCCATTGTTTTGGAGAACGAAGTCTTGGTCATCTTGCCCATGAGGCATGGTTCGCATGTGTCAAATTATTCATAATCAAGAGACTCCAAAAGTCCATCTGCATGGAGCTTATTCATGCGTTTGACACCAATGTGACCAAGGCGGCAGTGCCACAAGTGTGTGGGACTATCATTATTAAACTTACATATTTTGGTACTCACACTATGAATATGTGTAACATCACGTTCGAGATTCAATAAGAATAAACCATTGACCAGCGGGGCATGACCATAAAACATATCTCTCAAATAAATAGAACAACCATTATTCTCGGATTTAAATGAGTAGCCATCTCGCGTCAAACGAGAGCTAGATACAATGTTCATGCTCAAAGCTGGCACTAAATAACAATTATTGAGGTTTAAAACTAATCCCGTAGGTAAATGTAGAGGTAGCGTGCCGACGGCAATCACATCGTCTTTGGAACCATTCCCGACGCGCATCGTCACCTCGTCCTTCGCCAGTCTCCGCTTATTCCGCAACTCCTGTTTTGAGTTACAAATATGAGCAACCGCACCGGTATCAAATACCCATGAGCTACTACGAGTACTGGTAAGGTACACATCAATAACATGTATATCACATATACCTTTGGTATTGCCGGCCTTCTTGTCCGTTAAGTACTTGGGGCAGTTCTGCTTCTAGTGAACATTTCCCTTGTAATAAAAGCACTGAGTCTCGGGCTTGGGTCCATTGTTTGGCTTCTTCCCGGCAACTGATTTACCAGGCGCGGCAAATCCCTTGTCATCCTTCTTGAAGTTCTTTTTACCCTTGCCTTTCTTGAAACTAGTTGTCTTATTCACCATCAACACTTGATGTTCCTTTTTGATTTCCACCTCCGCTGATTTCAGCATTAAGTATAACTCGGGAATGGACTTCTCCATCCCTTGCATATTGTAGTTCATCACAAAACTCTTGTAGCTAGGTGGGAGCGACTGGAGGATCCTACCAATGACCGAGTCATCTGGGAGATTAACTCCCAACTGAGACAAACGATTGTGTAACCCAGACATAGTGAGTATATGCTCACCGACAGAACTGTTTTCCTCCATCTTACAATTGTAGAACTTGTCCGATACTTCATATCTCTCGACCCGGGCATGAGCTTGGAAAACCATTTTAAGCTCTTGGAACATCTCATATGCTCCGTGTTGCTCAAAACGCTTTTGGAGCCCCAGTTCTAAGCTGTAAAGCATACCGCACTAAACCAGGGAGTAATCATCACTATGCGACTGCCAGGCGTTCATAACATATTGAGTTGCTAGGAAAATGGGTGCTTCACCTAGCGGTGCTTCTCGGACATATGCTTTCTTGGTAGTTATGAGGATGATCCTCAAGTTCGGGACCCAGTCCGTATAGTTGCTACCATCGTGTTTCAGCTTGGTTTTCCCTAGGAACGCGTTAAAGTTGAGGGCAACATTAGCGTGGGCCATTTGATCTACAAGACATATTGCAAAGATTTTAGACTAAGTTCATGATAATTAAGTTCATCTAATCAAATTATTTAATGAACTCCCACTCAGATAGACATCCCTCTAGTCATCTAAGTGATACATGATCTGAGTCAACTAGGCCGTGTCCGATCATCACGTGAGACGGACTAGTCATCATCGGTGAACATCTTCATGTTGATCATATCTACTATACGACTCATGTTCGACCTTTCGGTCTCTTGTGTTCCAAGGCCATGTCTGTACATGCTAGGCTCGTCAAGTCAACCTAAGTGTTTTGCATGTGTAAATCTGGCTTACACCCGTTGTATGCGAACGTTAGAATCTATCACACCCGATTATCACGTGGTGCTTCAAAACAACGAACTTTCGCAATGCTGCACAGTTAGGGGGGACACTTTCTTGAAATTTTATGAGGGATCTTCTTATTTATGCTATCGTCGTTCTAAGCAAATAAGATGCAAACATGACAGACACCACATGCAAATCATAAAGTGACATGATATGGCCAATATCATCTTGCGCCTTTGATCTCCATCTTGAGGCACGACATGATCACCTTCGTCATCGGCATGACACCATGATCTCCATCATCGTGTCTTCATGAAGTTGTCTCGCCAACTATTACTTCTACTACTATAGCTAACGGTTTAGCAATAAAGTAAAGTAATTACATGGCGTTATTCAATGACACGCAGGTCATACAATAAATTAAGACAACTACTATGGCTCCTGCCGGTTGTCATACTCATCGACATGCAAGTCGTGATTCCTATTGCAAGAACATGATCAATCTCATACATCACATTCTTTTGGCCATATCACATCAGATAGCATACCCTGCAAAAACAAGTTAGACGTCTCCTAATTGTTATTGCATGTTTTACGTGGCCGCTATGGGTTTCTAGCAAAAACGTTTCTTACCTACGCAAAAGCCACAACGGTGATATGCCAATTGTTATTTACCCTTCATAAGGACCCTTTTCATCGAATCCGATCCGACTAAAGTGGGAGAGACTGGCACCCGCTAGCCACCTTTATGCAACAAGTGCATGTCAGTCGGTGGAACCTGTCTCACGTAAGCATACGTGTAAGGTCGGTCCGTGCCGCCTCATCCCACAATACCGCCGAAACAATATAAGACTAGTAACGGTAAGCAAATTGAACAAACCAACGCCCACAACTACTTGTGTTCTACTCGTGCATAGAATCTACGCAATAGACCTAGCTCATGATGCCACTGTCGGGGAATGTAGAAGAAATTCAAAATTTTCTACACATCACCAAGATCAATCTATGGAGATTGTAGCAACAAGAGAAGGAGAGGATGGGCATCTTCATACCTTTGAAGATCGCTAAGCGGAAGCGTCACTAGAACGCGGATGAGGGAGTCGTACTCGCGGCGATTCAAATCGTGGAAGATCCGATCTAACACCGAACGGACGGCGCCTCCGCGTTCAACGCACGTACAACAGGGGGGCGTCTCCTCCTTCTTGATCCAGCAAGGGGAGAGGAGAAGTTGAGGGAGAGCTTCCGCAGCACGACGGCGTGGTGGTGGAGCTTGCAGTTCTCCGGCAGGGCTTCGCCAAGCACTACGGAGGAGGAGGTGGAGTTGGAGAGGGGGAGGGCTGCGCCAGGGGAAAGGTATGGCAGCCCCCCACCCCTCCCCCCCACTATTTATAGGGGGAGGGGAGACGGGGCCAGCCGCCTTAGATCTCATCTAGGGGGGGGGGCGACCAAGGGGGGAGGCTTTCCCCCTAAGTTGGTGGGAGGCGCCCCCACCCACTAGGGTTTTCAACCCTAGGCGCCTTCGGCCCTAGGGCGGGGAGGGGAGAGGGGGCGCACCAACACACTAGGGGCTGGTTCCCACCCTTGTTCAGCATACTAGGTCCCCCGTGACAGGTAGACCCACCCGATGGGCCCGGGACACCTTTCGGTGGTCCCGGTACAATACCGGTAACCCCCAAAATTATTCCGGTGACTGAAACTGCACTTCCCATGTATAAATCTTTACCTCCAGACCATTCTGGAACTCCTCATGACGTCCGGGATCTCAACTCCGAACAACATTCAGTAAATGCGTACTAATTCCCATATCAACTCTAGCGTCACTGAACCTTAAGTGTGTAGACCCTACAGGTTCGGGAATCATGCAGACATGACATAGATAGCTCTTTGACCAATAACCAACAGCTGGATCTGGATACCCATCTTGGCTCCCACATGTTCCACGATAATCTCATCGGATGAACCACGATGTCGGGGATTCAAGCAATCCCGTATACAATTCCCTTTGTCAATCGATACGTTACTTGCCCGAGAATCGATCATCGATATCCCAATACCTCGTTCAATCTTGTTACCGGCAAGTCACTTTACTCATTCCGTAATGCATGATCCCGTGCTAACTACTTAGTCACATTGAGCTCATTATGATGATGCATTACCGAGTGGGTCTAGAGATACCTCTCCGTCATACGGAGTGACAAATCCCAGTCTCGATTCATGTCAACCCAACAGACACTTTTGGAGATACCTGTAGTGTACCTTTATAGCCACCCAGTTACGTTGTGACGTTTGGTATACCCAAAGCATTCCTACGGTATCCGGGAGTTACAAAATCTCATGGTCTAAGGAAATGATACTTGATATTAGAAAAGTTTTAGCAAACGAACCACACGATCTTGTGCTACGCTTAGGATTGGGTCTTGTCCATCACATCATTCTTGTAATGATGTGATCCCGTTATCAATGACATCTAATGTCCATGGTCAGGAAACCATGACCATCTATTGATCAACGAGCTAGTCAACTAGAGGCTCAGTAGGGACATGTTGTGGTATATGTATTCACACATATGTATTACGGTTTCCGGTTAATACAATTATAGCATGAACAATAGACAATTATCATGAACAAGGAAATATAATAATAACCATTTTATTATTGCCTCTAGGGCATATTTCCAACATTTTCTAGTATATCCGCGACTCTATGGATCTCAGTGATAACCCGCAAGTATACGGGATAGTTGTAGCCTCTTTTGATAAGTAAGAGTGTCGAACCCAACGAGGAGCTAAAGGTAGAACAACTACTCTCTCAAGTCCTATCGGCCACTGATATGACTCTACGCACGCTTGATGTTCGCTTTACCTAGAACAAGTATGAAACTAGAAGTACTTTGTAGGTGTGATGGGATAGGTTTGCAAGATAATAAAGAACACATAAATAAAAAGTAGGGGCTGTTTAGATAAAGAAGCAATAAAGTAAATATAGCAAGTGTGGAAAAGTGGTGGTAGGAGTTGTGGAATTGTTCCTAAGCAATTGACTATGTTACTAGACCGGTAATCACTATTGAAATTCTATTTGAGGGAGAGGCATAAGCTAACATACTTTCTCTACTTGGATCATATTCACTTATGATTGGAACTCTAGCAAGCATCCGCAACTACTAAAGATTCATTAAGGAAAAACCCAACCATAGCATTAAAGTATCAAGTCCTCTTTATCCCATACGCAACAATCCCCTTACTCGGGTTTGTGTTTCAGTCACTCACGCAACCCACTATAAGCGAATCATGAATGCATTGCAACACCCTACAGCGGGAATCCCTCGCGCTTGCACGACACCGAGGGCACCATAGGACAGCACCAATAATAAAACATGCAACTCAAACCAATCATAGCAATTCATTAGTCACCGATAGGACAATGGAAATCTACTCAGACATCATAGGATGGCAACACATCATTGGATAATAATATGAAGCATAAAGCACCATGTTCAAGTAGAGGGTACAGCGGGTTGCGGGAGAGTGGCCGCTGGATATAGGTGGGGGAAGGTGATGGAGACGTTGGTGAAGATGATGGAGGTGTTGGTGAAGATCGCGGTGATGATGATGGTCCCCGGCAGCGCTCCGGCGCCACCGGAAGCAAGGGGGAGAGAGGCCCCCTTCTTCTTCTTCTTCCTTGATCTCCTCCCTAGATGGGAAAAGGGTTTCCCCTCTGGTCCTTGGCTCCCATGGCTTGGGAGGGGCGAGAGCCCCTCCGAGATTGGATCTATCTCTCTGTTTCTGCGTTCTCAGATTCTACCCCTTCACCGTTTCTTAAATATCCGGAGATCCGTAACTCCGATTGGGGTGAATCTTTCGCCCATATCTTTCTCATAAAATTAGCTTTCTTGCTCCAAAAGAAGGGCATCAACCGCCTTACGGGTGGCCCACGAGAGTCCAGGGCGCGCCCAGGGGGGAGGGCGCGCCCCCCTCTCTCGTGGCCACCCCGGACACTGTTTCGCGTTGACTTTACTTCCCAAAAATCATAAATATTCCAACAAAAATCTGCGTCCATTTTTATCCCGGTTGGACTCCGTTTGATATTGGGTTTCAGCGAAACAAAAAACATGCAATAGACAAGAACTGACACTGGGCACTGGATCAATATGTTAGTCCCAAAAAATAGTATAAAAAGGTGCCAAAAGTATATATAAGTTGAATAATATTGGCATGGAACAATCAAAAATTATAGATATGACGGAGACGTATTAGCATCCCCAAGCTTAATTCCTGCTCGTCCTCGAGTAGGTAAATGATAAAAAAGATAATTTTTGATGTGGAATGCTACCTAGCATAATCTTGATCATATGTCTAATCATGGCATGAATATTAAGACACGAGTGATTCAAAGCAATAGTCTATCATTTTACATAAAAAACAATAATACTTCGAGCGTACCAATAAAGAAATCATGTCTTTTCAAAACAACAAGGCCAAAGCAAGCTTATCCCTAAAAAATCATATAGTTTGGCCATGCTTCATTTTTGTCACACAAAATGCTCCCATCATGCACAACCCCGATGACAAGCCGAGCAATTGGTTCATACTTTTTAACGCGCTTCAGCTTTTTCAACCCTCACGCAATACATGAGCGCAAGCCATGGATATAGCACTATAGGTGGAATAGAATATGATGGTGGAGGTTTATATGGAGAAGACAAAAAAGGAAGAAGGTCTCACATCGACGCGGCTAATCAACGGGCTATGGAGATGTCCATCAATTGATGTCAATGCGAGGAGTAGGGATTGCCATGCAAAAGGTGCACTAAGAGCTATAGGTGTATGAAAGCTCAAACTGAAAACTAAGTGGGTGTGCATCCAACTTTCTTGCTCATAAAGACCTAGGGCATTTGAGGAAGCCCATCGTTGGAATATACAAGCCAAGTTATATAATGAAAATTCCCACTAGTATATGAAAGTGACAACATAAGAGACTCTCTATATGAAGAACATGGTGCTACTTTGAAGCACAAGTGTGGAAAAAGGATAGTAACATTGCCCCTTTTTTCTTTTTCTTTTTTTCCTTTTTTTCTTTTTTTTCTTTTTGGTGGGCTTCTTTGGCCCCCTTTTTTATTTAGGCTTCTTTTTCCTTTCCTTTTTTTCCTTTTTTCTTTTTTTCATGGGGCAATGCTCTATAATGATGATCATCACACTTTTATTTACTTACAACTCAATATTACAACTCGATACTAGAACAAAGATATGACTCTATATGAATGCTTCTCGCGGTGTACCGGGATGTGCAATGATCTAGCGTAGCAATGACATCAAAAAACGGACAAGCCATGAAAACATCATGCTAGCTATCTTACGATCATGCAAAGCAATATGACAATGAATGCTCAAGTCATGTATATGATGATGATGAAAGTTGCATGGCAATATATCTTGGAATGGCTATGGAAATGCCATGATAGGTAGGTATGGTGGCTGTTTTGAGGAAGATATAAGGAGGCTTATGTGTAATAGAGCATATCATATCACGGGGTTTGGATGCAGCGGCGAAGTTTGCACCAACTCTCAAGGTGAGAAAGGGCAATGCACGGTACCGAAGAGGCTAGCAATGATGGAAAGATAAAAGTGTGTATAATCCATGGACTCACATTAGTCATAAAGAACTCATATACTTATAGCAAAAGTTTATTAGCCCTCGAAGCAAAGTACTACTACGCATGCCCCTAGGGGGATAGATTGGTAGGAAAAGACCATCGCTCGTCCCCGACCGCCACTCATAAGGAAGACAATCAAAGAAACACCCCATGCTTCAAATTTGTCACACAACGGTTACCATACGTGCATGCTACGGGACTTGCAAACCTCAACACAAGTGTCTCTACAATTCACAACCATCCACTAGCATGACTATAATATCACCATCTTTATATCGCAAAACTATTGCAAGGACTCAAACATATCATATTCAGCGATCTACAAGTTTATGTAGGATTTTATGACTAACCATGTGAATGACCAATTCCTGTCATCTCTCTAAATAGATATAAGTGAAGCAAGAGAGTTTAATTCTTTCTACAAAATATAGCCCACACTCTAACAATTATAAGAGAAGCAAAAGAGCATTCCACAAATGGCGGTTTTCTATGTGAAGAGAAACAGGCAATCCAAACTTCAAATGATATAAGTGAAGCACATGAAGCATTCTATAAAGCCACACTCAAAAGATTTAAATGAAGTGCAATGAGCATTCTATAAATCAACCAAGGACTATCTCATACCAGCATGGTGCATAAAAGAAAAATGAAAACTAAATGCAAAAGACGCTCCCAGACTTGCACATAATGCATGAACGAAACGAATACGAAAACATACCGATACTTGTTGAAGAAAGAGGGCATCCCCAAGCTTAGACGCTTGAGTCTCCTTGAATATTTACTTGGGGTGCCTCGGGCATCCCCACGCTTGAGCTCTTGCCCCTCTTCCTTTTCCTCATATCGAGACATCCTCGATTAGACACTACAGCCACACAAAACTTCAACAGAAAACTCGGTAAGATCTGTTAGTATAATAAAGCAAATCACTACTCTAAGTACTGTTGCAAACCAATTCATATTTTGTTTTTGCATTGTGTCTACTGTAATATAACTTTTCCATGGCTTAATCCACTAATATAAATTGATAGATTCATCAAAACAAGCAAACTATGCATCAAAAACAGAATCTATCAAAAACAGAACAGTCTGTAGCAATCTGAACATCCACCATACTTCTGGTACCCAAAACTTCTACCAAAATTAGGAGACATAAACAAGTTGTACAGAAAGACAGTGCAAAAGGAATCAGAACCAATTGACGTTCCAATTAAAAATGTAAAATCGCGCACTACAGCCAAAGTTTCTGTCCTGCACCATACAAACCAACAAGCATTGTAAACATCCTAAAGGCAAACCTTGGCACATTATTTTTATAATACAATGGAATTGTACAAGGGGATAATTATTTTTGAAGAAAAGTTTCTGTAATCAAGATTCACAAAGTTTCTGTGAGCATGAACAAAGTTCAAGGAGCTCTCCCACTTCAACAATGCTTATCTCTCTCACTTTCACTTTCCTTCTTGAAAAGTTTTTGGGTTCCCCTCTTTATTTTTATTTTTTTAAAACTATATAAAAGCACTCAACAGAAATAAATGGCTCTCTAAAACTTCCGGGTTGTCTCCCTGGCAGCGCTTTCTTTAAAGCCATTAAGCTAGGCATAGAGTGCTCAAGTAATGAATCCACCCGGATCCCAAGGTATATCAAAGCCAATTTTAATGAACAATGATTTGTAATTTAGTAGTGAGCACAAAGTAACATATCAAGCAACAACGAAGTCTAACTCTCTTCCTATGCATCGGCATGTCATAAAAGCACAATTCATGCACACCAAGTAAAGGCTAATGCATAGTATAAGCAGTTTCTTGCAATTCTATCGTGTTGGAAACATAAAGAAGCGGAGATGTAGTTCCTCTCTCATAATAATTGCAAGTAGGAGCAGCAAGCACATGCATATTATATCTATCAAAATCATCATGTGCAATGGTAAAATGCAACCCATCAACATAATCCTTAATAAGCACAAACTTCTCCGATATAGTGTAGTTTGGAGAATTCAAAAAGATAATAGGACTATCATGCGTGGGTGCAATAGCAACAATTTCATGTTTAACATAAGGAACTATAGCAAGTTCATCTCCATAAGCATAATTCATATTGGCATCTTGTCCACAAGCATAGCAAGCATCATCAAAAAGGGATATTTCAAACAAATTCAAGGGATCATAGCAATCATCATAGCAATCATCCTTTGGTAAGCACGAAGGGGAATTAAATAATGTATGAGTTGGAGGGTTACTCTCATTAGAAGGTGGGAACTGGTAGCTAATCCGCTCTTCCTCCTTTTGTTCTTCGCTCTCCTCATCATCTTTTTCATCCAATGAGCTCACTGTTTCATCAATTTCTTCTTCCATAGCTTCCTGCAAAATATTAGTCTCTTCTTGGACAGCGGAGAAGTCCTCAATATATGGTTTAACAAAGGCATTAGAAGCATAATTATCATAACAATATTGAAATATGGCAAAATTTTCAGATTTGTAAAGAGTAGCATCATACTTTTCAATCAAAGAGGCAATCCCATAAGCACCTTTAAAAGCAACAAATTCTTCAGTTTGTTGAACATCATAGTAATTGTAAACACCCTTAGAATACGAAGATACGATTCCATTATCACTAAACAAGCATTGATAGGGTAGGTGTTTCTTAGGGTCTTCAGAACAACAAGTAAACTCATATATTTCACATAAATTCCAAGCATAGCATTGCAAACGTTGAATTTGATCCCATAATAGTTCCCCTTTTTCAGATATATGGTGTCGCACAAAACAAGCATGCTCACCTAAAGATTTTCCCTCAACTAAACTAGTGGGGGTTTCAGCACGAGCACAAAGGGATCGAAGATGATCCAATTAAAAAGCTTCAGGAGTGTGATAGATTTTGAGTGGTTCTTCAACCACTGGTTCAGTAGGTACAACTAATTTTTTTTGATATTTTGCGTTTCCTACCCATAACTAAAGATAGAAAACAACTAAGAACAGCAAATAAAAATTACTTAGTGATAAAGCAAACAAGCACACACGAGAATATTCACCCCACGCTATAACTCCCCGGCAACGGCGCCAGAAAAAGGTCTCTCGGCCTCACGTTACACGTCTCCACCACCACCGACATCATTGTGTACTCTGACATTGACTGGGCCGGCCACCCTGACACCTGATGATCCAGTTCGGGCTACTGTGTCTTTCTTGGTCCATCACTCATTTCGTGGTCGTCCAAGAGGCAGCCCACAGTTTCCATGTCCAGTGTTGAGGCTGACTATCGAGCCGTGGCTAATGTCATCGTCGAGTGCTCCTCGGTTTGTCAGCTTCTCCTTGAGCTCTCTTGTCCTGTCGACAAGGCCACTGTGGTCTACTACGATAATGTCTCCGCCATCAACCTCTCTGCCAACCTGGTTCATCATCGCTGTACGAAGCACAGTTTTTTGACCCAACACCGTAAAACATCGTTCTACGATAAATATATTAAAACAAATATAGTACAATATAATACACACCCCAAGGGGTTGAAATTCAGCTACGAGATTAGCCAACGCCTGCTCTAGGAATGAAACTCATGATTACATATTAAGATCTATCCACTGAAAGAACCGAAGTTCAAACTTTTGCTTGATCTTGTGTTTGAGAAGCTTTAAATCTTGCTTAAGGTAAAATCTCCAAGATTGAACAGGCTGTGGAATTGATCTAAAAACTTTTCCATTCCTCTGAATCCATATGTTCCAGCAACCCAGAATGATGATCTCTACTGCAAACTGCCGTGGCAAGAGATTTATAGCCAGGGTGGTGTCCTCATATACTGATGTGCCTCTATTTCTATTGGGGATCAAGGAATTTCAACATTCTTGCGCAAAGTTGCATTCCCATAATAAATGCATAGTTATCTCTTCTTCCTGCTAGTTACAGTTGGGGCAAAAAATGTCATCTAGTTGCATGCCTTTTCTAGGAAGGAGAGCCCTAGGGTTGATTCTGCAATGAGCCACTAGCCAAAAGAAGATTTTGTGTTTAAGCCTACTTGAAAATTTCCAAATTATGCTGAAAAAGGGATGCTCTTCTTTCCGTTCCAACATTTGATTATAGGTGTGAATTGCTGATAGCTTACCAACAGCCCCAATGATACTCCATTTATCCTCTCTGTCTGGGTGCATGATGGGTGCTAGATCTTGTAATTGATTAAATTCCTCATATGCTTCAATAGATAGAGGTAGGTGAAAGTGCTCAGTCCAGTCATGTTCTCCATGGAAATCCAGGACAAATTGATCCTCATTCACTGCAAAGGAGTCAAAATGGGGATGGGTAATTTGTAGGTATGATCATTCCAAGAATCTTTCCAAAAAAGCACAGTTTGACCAGATCCAATGATGCATTTGCTAATCTGCTTAAACCTATCTAGGAGGCTAATGTGAGATTTCCACTAGAGAGAACCTTCAGCTTTTCCTTTTGGTGCTTCTGAATGATAATATTTCTCCCAGGCCAGATTAACCCAAGGTATATCTTCTTTGTTGAGGAACTTGATGAGGTTTTTCATGAGAAGAGTCTTATTGTGCAATGCAATATCAAGAATACCAACGCGCCCCTGCTTTTTGGGTAAACAAACCTTGGACCAAGCTATCAGAGCTATCCCTCTGTCTTCCATGCCAAATTTCCTCAAGAGAAAGTTTCTCAAGTACTTGTTTATTTGCTCAACAACAGCCAAGGGAAGTGCCAGGGTACACATAAAGAAGATTGGCAAGGTAGCGAATATAGATTTAATAAGCAACAATCTTCCATCATAGGATAGCATGGTAGAGCAACCAGAAAGTCTTCTCTCAATTCTTTGCATCATTGGGCTATAATCTTCAATTTTTGATTTTCTTGTGCCAAGTGGAAGTCCCAAATAGGTGAAGGGGAAGTGACCTTGCTGGCATCCCATGATATTAAGTAAAATGTTGATCTGAGAATCACACACATTAATTGGCCCCATGAAAGATTTCTCATAATTAACTTTGGGCCCAGTAAAAGCAGTATAATGCAAAATGAGGTTTTTCACTTGAGCAACTTGTCTGGCATCAGCTGGCAGAACTAAGATTGTGTCATCAGCATATTGGATCACAGGAAAATGTGGACAAGCTTGGCTGACAATAGGGGCATGAATGAGATTCTGATGCATAGCTTCATTAAGAATTGACTGGAGAAGATCAGCTACCAGAACAAATAGTAAGGGAGATACAGGGTCTCCCTGTCTGACTCCTTGTTTGCAATGAAAGAATTTCCCAGGCACTCCAGTAAGGAGCACAGATGATGTTCCCGAGGACAGCAACATTGTGATCTAATTTATCCATCCATCTCCAAAACCTCTAGCTTTCAGAATAGCAAGAATTGCTTTATGATTAAGCAGATCAAAAGCCTTCTCAAAGTCCAATTTAAGCAGAACATGGGTTGTTTGGATTGTTGGCACTGACACAAGTACTCAAAAGCCCACCCAAGACAATCATGAATGGTTCTATTCTTGATGAATCCATATTGATTGGTGTGCACGATCTTTAACCTATTTGCCAACAATTTGGTTATAATCTTGATTGTGCAGTTGAGCAGGGAAATTGGCCTGAAATCATTGGCTGTAACTGGATTGTCTTTCTTTAGAATTAATGTGATGAAAGAGCCATTAATACTTTGAAGTGAAATATTCCCATGAAAAAAATCATTTATCAGCTTGTAATAGTCTGCAGCAATGATGTGCCAACAAGCTTTAATGAAATCTCCATTGAATCCATATGGTCCTCGTGCTTTATCAGAAGGGAGGTTCTTGATGACAGAGTCAATCTCTTGTTTTGTGGAAGGAGTATCTAAATCCTGCAAGCCCTCCATTATGGTAATAAGATTTATCATGTTTAGAGGGTCTGAGATATCTCCAGTCTGTCCCAGTCTCTCTTTAAATGAAGCCGAAAGAATTGTAGCCTTTGCATGATGTTCTGACAGCTCAATCCCCTGATCATTATATAAAGACTGAATGAAGTTGTGCCTATATTTAATGGTGGCCTTAGCCTGAAAGAATTTAGAGTTCTCATCTCCAAATTTAACCCATCTAAGTGTTGTTCTTTGTATCCAATAAAGCCTCTGAAAGGACCTCAATTTTAGCAAATGTTCCTTAAGCATTTCCCAATGCCCCCAGCCAGGAAGATCCTCATCATCCTCATTCTCTGCTTCTGCAGTAACATGCTGCATAGCCTGTTGGTGGAAGTTTTGCTGGTCTCCACCCATAACATCTTGAGCTTGGTGCTGCTGAATAGGCCCAATGAAATGATTAAGCTAGTTGGGGTAGTGAAAATCATTAGCTGGTTGAGGGTGAGGATTTCCATCCACATGCATTGGATCTTCATCTGGTGGCCCTCCACCCAAGGGCTCTTGTTGAATGATAACAACTGGTACTGTCCATGACTCAGCATTTAGATCATCAGATTCACCAACCACACTATACTTATAGGGATATCTCTCAAATCTTCAACTCGAATTTTGACCATCAAAGCTGCCTGTGTGCTCCTTGCCCTGTCCCAAAGCAGCATCTTACCAAAACTCCTAACAACATTAGCTAGTTCATGCATTTCCCTCTTGTCAAATGGGAAACCAATTAGCAAAGCCCAAATGTCCCTGTTCAGGGCCAGAGTCCTCCAATTAAGGCCTTGGTTATGCCTCTGGAAGATAATATCAACATCACCATGTGCATGAGGGCTTTGCAGAACTAGAGCATCTCGATCAAAAGGTAATCTAAGTCTGACATACGCTTGACCAAAGGGGCACTGGCAAATCTCATGGATCCCTAGATGCTTGACTTGAGTAAGGAACCCACCGCTGATCAGCCTCACATTAGGGAAATAGACTTGTTCATTAGGCATAGGGACAATGGTGACGATTGCCCAATCCTCGTGCCGCGGTAAAGCAGGGTCAGTGATCACCCTCACTCTTGCCAACCTCCCATCCACTTGAATTGCCTGATGATGCGGTGGAAGAAACGGCGTCGGATCAAACGGGAAGTTGGCCATGGCTCCCGGGACAAGCTCTCCCTCCTGCTGAGATGATTGCAGCAGTCTACTGACTGTCAGCGGCTTTGGAGGAGGAAGAGAGGAGGAGCGAGAAGGAAGAGGCACTGTAGCTTCAGGGTTGTTAAGTGGAGGAATAAAACTAGGCACTTGATTACCGGAGGACTCGATAGCATTCCTCTATTGAGGCACCTGAATCGCACCATTAACCGGGGCACATCAGCAGTATCAGATACTGAGGCAGTCAATTGATTTGACAATGCAAGGGAGCGGAAGCCCGATCGGCAGTCACTGACAATGTGACCCCACCTTTTGCAATTATGACAACGGATTTTATTCTTGCAGCTCGATCTCTCGTGGCCCGGTAGCAGGCAACGGACACGGAACGATTTGGGCCAGGCCGCGTCACTCCTTTGGGCGGTCAGAGATAACTCCTGGGACAGTTTGAATCCGCTGATTTGCCGCCTCATTATTTCCCTCCTCCGGAAATTGAAGATGATCAAAAACCGTAGTAACTGCCACCATGGATTGAGCAGGACAATCTCTATGGATCCCAGGCGGATTTGAAGCATGATAGAAGAATCTTGGAGCATGCACTACATCAGCAAAAGAATTCACATTTCTCGAACGTGAAACTAATGTACACCCATTATCTTGATCAGGATCCGATAGAGACCAGAACATAGGACCGTTGGAACCCCAAAGCAGAAAACCAAGGTTGAATTCAGGCAAGGAAACATTTCCTCCATTGTAAATTGCAAATCCAACATTGATCGAAGAAACTGAGAACTTGAAGAGATGATCATGAAGCTTGTGAACCTTTAACAGAGAAGCTCGGCCTCCAAAACAAAAGAGAAGGATGGTACGTACATACTCCTGTGTGAGTCGGATCTTCGATCTGGTAAATTCAGCCACCACAAAGAATTCCCTCTGCCTTGGCCCTGCCGTGAAGTTGATCGGCAGATTCAGGGAGGAGCGGATGCGATCTTCAAAAGCATGACCCCTCTCAAAGCGGAGGTCTGCCAGGGACATGGTTAGGACAGGAGATGCGTCAGGCGAGAATTGCGATGGTCGTCGAGACCGGACTGGTAAATGACGGGAGTCTAGGCAGTGGCCGCCGTGGCCGCAGTGGCTAGCGATGGGATGGCTAGGCGGAAGCCGCCTCGGCTAGCGGCAGGGCTAGGCTAGGGAGCGGCGATCATTTGAAGAGGTCCCATGGTTATAGCTTGGCCTCGGCACTTTCTTGTCGATGTGCTGCTCCTGCCGCTGCTAGAAAGCTGCTTTCCTAGTCGGCGCAACTTTCACATACCGTACAAAACAAATTGAGCTTTATATTCATTTTTTTCGGGATCAGGTGGCTCTTGGCCATGTTCGTGTCTTTTCACACCTTTCAACAATTTGCAGATATCATGACCAAAGACTTGCCTACGGCGTCGTTCGAAGAATTTCGGTCCAGTCTTTGCGTCAGCACTGGCGCCGCTTCGACTGCGGGGGTGTTGAGTATATATGTTATGTGTATATCCGTATCTCTGTATATCTAGCTCACCTCCTAGTTCCTTATATAGTTGAGGTCGTGGCCTACTTTTTACATCATATATACATTGCGACGGCACCCGATCAATACATCGAGAGTTGCATCACAATCTTCTATACTGCATGCCCCAGAGTAAACCGTGGTCAGCTCGTCGCTGGCCGGATCCCCGCAAATCGTTCTGCCCGTGCTCACGTCGGCACCGTTCGATCCGACTGCCGGGCGGGCACGGAGGCGAACACGCACTGCCTGCCGCCGGCCTGCTCGGCGCCAGCTACTTAATCTTTTTCGTGCGATAGCTAGCTCGAGTAGCTTTTAGTCGCCAAAGGATGGACGACGGCGTTGCAATTGGTTGGAAACAGCTGCTCCATCGTCGCAGGTACACACAAGCGCAGTCACGTTCGTACGTTTTTAGATCGTGCAAGTCTAAGTCCCAAGTCCAGCACCCTAATAAAAGAAGACGTGTTCCCCTAAAACAACACGTACGGCCCGGCTTCTCTAGTGGCTGATCTTGATCCCTAATTAACTTGTGTTCTTCACCTTTTTAGGGTATCCACAGAGCGTTTATTTAGTAGTATCTGACTGGTGTTTACTTGCATGCCGAGTCGATCTCGACCGATCTCTCCGTCAGTACAACACAGGGAGTTATTGGTAAGCAATCTTCCTTAGGCCTTGTTCGTTTAAACCTCCTCTCAAAAGGATTGAAGTGGATTGAAGGGGATTTTGGCTTGTAGGGGATCTAATCCCTCTCAATCCCTGCCAACCCCCTTCCAAAACCGCCTCAACCGAACAAGGCCTTAGGAGGCTTTTGCAGGTAGGCAGGCATCCTAATCAAGCCTAGGCTCCTAGCTTAATTAGCCTCAGCTTATTGATCTGCATGATGCATGCAACAAATTAATGGTACTATAGCTAATCCAGTCGTGGCGATATAATAAAGAGATTAGTCACATGCTGTCATGTACGACCTATGGTAATCGCGAGCTGTGTCGACCCGTTAATGGCCACTCCGACCTTGATGTGTCCTGCCGCTGGCCTCTAAAGGGCCCTACTACTAATGCACCCTCCTTTTAGTCGGCGCCGGTCCTAAAATTTTGGGGCCCGGGCGAAACTAAACTTCAGGGCCCCAATTATAAACAAGATAATATAATAATGATTATAATTATATATGAAAATTTACATATGAACACTTGAATGCATCCAAAAATATATATCACTTTTTGATGCAAAGTCACTCCTGATGAGGAGTACCTTGAATGAGTCGGCATCGGTGATCGGGCATTCAGCGATTTGTACTCGTTCGCGTCTGGCTCTAGAGCTCGACGGGTCAGCGATGATGTACGTGTGCTTGTCCAGTGCCCAAGGTGAGAGAGCAAAGCGCGTTCTGAATACTGGCTAGACACTCTAGCGATTGGGAGGCCCCGGATAGAAATCGGCGAGACGACGTACCGCTGACCAGAGTTAGGAACAGAATTTGAAGAAAATGAACAGGGACACAAGTTCTTACCGCGAACAGGAAGGCTGCTAGTCTGCATCTCTCGTCCTTGAAAATAGGTATGCAGTGACTGTGGCGGTGTATGCAGGTTGGAAACTTGAAAATAGGTATGCCGCGTGATTTGAAGATGGCTGCGTGCTGGAACGTGAGGGAAACGAATCGCAAGAATGGAAAAGGAATAAGAAGGCCTCGATACGTCTTCCGGCGTCCACGCCTGGCCGCGGGCCATGGTTTTCTTAGCCCAAGCCCACAGGCTATCTGGGGAGGGCCCCCT
>NC_041386.1:692333064-692352928 GCF_002162155.2 Triticum dicoccoides
GGGGCCCGGGGCGGTCGCCCCCCTGCCGACCCCTCCACCCCTGGGCCGGCCCTGCTTTTATTTTTTGAAATATCCCAAATAACTGATCTGTTCTTTTCTGTTGCCACTACACCATGTCGGGCCATCGATGCACGCATGACCCATCTACGCGTATTGTTACTACAAGACCATATAGCTTTTTTCAATAAAGAAAATATATTAATATTGCTAAGATGCCAATGATACCTTATATCTGCACCAACAAGATGTCGACAAGACCATATAGCTGCCATGGATGGATTAGTTAAAAATAAGTGGAGCGAGTGGTCAACGATGATCGATCGACAGATTGATGGATGGATTACAAACAATCGAGTCTAATCGAAACCCAATCAATCCAACTCGATCCACCGTGTCGACTCGCAGGATTTTCGTTGGTAAACTAATGGCCGTTGCGCGCGCACAGTACATGCATGATTATGAGTTTTACTGGCAACGATCATTCGATCGATACGACGGCAACTTCCTCAATCTTTTACCTACAAAAGCGAGTGAGGAGTTCACGGCCGGTCGATTCAGGGCATGTACAATGGTTGATAAGATAGTCTTATCTTAAGTGTTGCATGTAATTTAGAGATGACAAAAAAGCATTGTCTACAATGGGTCATATCTTAGCGTTTTTTTAAATAACTAGTTGTTCCTAAAAACGTGGTGAGACATATTGTGTTAAGAGATCATATCTTGTCTTCTCTTAAATAAGAGAAGACAGACCTTTTCTTATAATTTTTTTCTCATCCACCTCATCATTTATCTTACGTGACGTTAACCATTGTACATGCCCTCATGCATTGGCGGCCGATGGATTCTGCTCGTCGGAAAGAGACGCGGTCGGGGTTTTTGCAGTATTCTAGCCCATCCTCGGATTACACGGATGGGTAGACGGTGATGCGATGGGCTGTAGTCGGCAACTCGGCATACGCGTACGTGCCGGCAGGTAGGTGGCCGTCCAGCCGCCCTGCATGTACATGTACTGTACGTACGTAATTACGTATATAATGGCAGTAGAGGAAATGAACAGTGGCGGAGCTATGTGTGCTTCTGGGGTGCTGTGGCCCCCCGCCTAAGCAAAAAGTGTGAAGATTTTTTTTTAAAGGGTTTAGATGAGTATAAATTTAGTATTTGGTTCCTTCAGGTCTGCCAGTTTTATCATTTGCCCCTAGACTTTCTTCCTAGCTCCGCCAATGGAAATGGATAAGGCAATCTTATCGCTAAACGTACTACTAGTACTCCTGTTCATGGCTAGGAAAGTCTAGTAGGAATTACTACGATTTTCTCTTTATAGCCTGGGTGTTGTCGGTTTTGGTTACTTGAAACGGAAATAACAACAACGGAGGATCGACTTTGTACTGTTTATTTGTCCCCCTCGTTTGTGGCACGTACGGGCAGAACAGGAGCTAGAACGTACTTGTATATAGACAAGGCACCTACGCTCCACTTTCCTGTCAGAATTCCCGAGGAAGCCTCTATTGATCACGCCTCCTCTTCTCCCCAAATATTTGTCTAAAAAAACAAGGCACCTATCTACAAATGTTGTTCTTAACTTCTAATACGGCATATGCATATATCCCCGGAGATCGATCCATGGTTGGTGACGTTAAGAACGAACAAGAGGTCGTTGCACTGGACACTGTAGAAGAACACTTCTACAACAGTAGTGTCCTTCTGATGATCCATCAATCTGTAGATGCAGTACAGGTTTAATTCGTGTGGGAAATATGAGATGCATGCATCTTCCCGGTAAAGCTGCCGTTTGGTGGCAGAGATCGGTCCAGCGAGGTTTACCGACGGTAGGAGGCCAGCAGCACGCGCCTACGCAGATGGCCGGACGTACCATTTGCATATGCATATATGCATCCTATGCCCACCTAGCTGACCGCTGTAACCCAGACGCAACACGTCATCTAGATCGACAGCGGCTCAACCCGGCCGGTCGGTCGGTACATAGAGGTAGACCGGGTATGGCTGGGCCCTGCCACGGATTCGATGGGCACAAGCTACTGCAGCGCCAGCGACGGTGCTAGCGACCAAACGTGCGCTTTGTCGCCGGGTGTGTTTGTCAGAACGTACACGCCCCTGCGCACGGACCGCCGGTGAGGAGGGGAATATTTGCTCCTTTTCCGCTTTGCCTCCTCCGCGCCGTCCCCGTCGCCGTCGCCGTGGCCGGAGTGCGTGCGTGTCCGGTTGTCTGTGGACACACGCGTACTTCATCCTTCTAGACGCCAGCAACTTTAATTTCTTCATCTTGTTGTTGTTGTTTCTGCGGTTCCAAGCATGCACGTAACACTCACTGCACCAGGGCTAGCTAGCAGCTATACTAGCTTCTTGTAAAATCCTCACTCGCACACTGGGCTCGGTAGTGCGGGCACCGTTAAAACTGAATTGTCAGGTATGAATGATGATCCCTCGCTTTGAACAACTAGTGGAGGCTGTGCACACTTCCAGAGCGTAATTATAACCCTAGATCGATCTCGCACTGTAATGGCGGTGCATGTTAACTTTAATTATCTCGCTAATGCATGTACTTAATTCTCTAGAGAGAAATCATGTCATCATGAGAGTGGTAACTGATCGATGGATGGACGTAGCAACGACAAGATCACCCAGGTAGTGGGGTACGTACGTACGTACGCATGCATGCATGCATGCATGCAGTGTACTAGTTGGCGGGAAATGTGAATTAAAATAGATACGCGTGGAACATGCATGCGATGGTGTCAACGGTGGTTTTGTTGTTGGTGTAGTGCGAGAGAGTGGGTGAGTGGGCTGCCTTGCCCATCGTCGAGCTCCATGTCAACACCCTTGGCTAACTTTCCGACGGCAGCATGGCTGCCCGGCCACGAACCCCGTCACTCCACGTACATTGGCAAGTCGCAACCAGCTAGCAGATCACCGGCCGTCAGCTGCTAGTGAGATAACGCAAGCGACACAAAGCTTCAAAGGAGAGGTGCACATGTAGCAGAGGTATACGTTGCGTGTGGCGTCCGTGCTGGCTAGTCCGGTCAATTGCATGTCCTCCTTTTCCAGAGTATTTCTTGGTGAAGTTTGGAATGCGGGCCGGGGATGGACCATGGATATGCTCATATGCACCTCGATCGCCATCTATCAGATATCTGTGTGCCCTCGTAGCTAGCTCCTACGTGTTGCAACGCGTACACTACAAGCTCGGTCAGATAGCACTGCCGTCGGCGAGCCAGCGGCGACCACCGACGGCGACGGAGGGACTTTTGTCAAGCGCTGTCGCCGTCCCTAAATTCCTTCCTCCTTTCCGCTGCTAGCTGTTGCTGGTCCTGTTGTAAGAAAACAAGAAAAGCGGCTTCCTTTTGGGAGATGAATGTCGTCTGTGCGTGTTGCCATGTTTATTGTCTCCTTTTTGTTCTCCTTATGTGTAGTCGATGTATTGATCGGGAGTGTAGTGGGGAGGTGCCGAGGGCTGATTTGGACTCTGCACGAGCTAACGCTAGCTAGCTGGCCTCCTATCCTATGGATAATAATATATAGTGTGGTGTGGTCTGTGTGTGCCTTGTGTTGCTTCGTTTTTAATTAATTAAGCTTGCATGAATGAGATGGAGATGTAGCCATCAGCCATGCATGCGTGGCTTCTCCAAAGCCGTGGGGATTTGCTTTTAGTTTATGTCAGTATTAACTTGGAAGAGCATAAAGATCCAACTCAACTTCTTACCATATCATGCAACATAATCCGTTCGCACTTTCCCGTGGTAGCTTCTTCTTCTCTGATTCAGAGTCAATTAGCTCACTGGAATTTTGTGAACACATCAATTAGTTGACCTCCTAGGCCGTCGGCACTTCATTTGAGTAGCTCGAGCTAAGATGATCTGTAGCTTCTTTTCTTTTAGGACTTGACAAAAGCAGTGCCTCTTTACTACTTCTGTCTGGGTTTGCTATATTTGTTCATACTTTTGTTAAGCACGTTTTGGAAACTACTCTATCCGTCCGCGAATAAGTGTACATCTAACTTTTATTCTAAGTCAAAGTTTTAAATTTTGACCAAAACAACAACTTATCTTATATATTTACTAATCGGATGCATCATAATACGAGCTTCCACGTTAATCCACATCATTAAAAATGTATTAACCGTCTGATCTATTTAATAGATCTACTTTAGCCCTACGATTAACATTACTGTTGTAGGGAAAACAAAAGACCCAAATTGCCCCAAGCTACACGTAAACAGGACCCAACCAGGTCTATCTCCGGGAAAAAAAACCTAAGCCAACCACGTGTATCTTAAAAAACAAAAAACAGATCTGATCGTTGATGTGCTCAATAAAAAAAAACTGGCCTCTTTTTCGAGGGAAAGAAATATCTGATCTTTAATTAGATTTTTTGTAGAAACAATTGATTTTGAGGATCCTAGTTAAAACCTAAAAGTCTAATCTAAAATCCTTGCCTTGCTGCACCGAACTCCCACATTCTATAATCTAGCCGCCACCTTCCTCTTCCAATTCGTGAAGCAAATCACGTCTTTAACCTAGCCAGCATCCAACATCCTAATCTTGGTGTTGGCCGGCGGTACCTAGGTACGTCTCCCATCTACTTTGCCATGACCCTTTGCCCTTCTTTTGGAAGGGAAATCTTCTTCAGCCGCTGCCTGCAGTGTCCGTCCGTCCCATCCAGATCGGTCCATCACATCCAGATCGGTTTCTTAATGCCGCCATTGGCGACAAGGATTCCAATCCTGGCTGAAAGATATGAAGCGTTCCTACTCCATCGAGGGAGCCGCGTGGTAGTTTATATTGATGCGTGGCCGAAGCCTGGCTTGACGTACAAGGTTATGACAGAAAGAGTTTGGGTAGAATACAAGAGAAGGAAGGAGGTTGAGATTACAACTCTATATTCTAACACCCTCCCTTAATCTCAACTAACCTAAGTTAAGATTACTCTTGAATTCTTCAAATGGTCTTGCTGGTAGTGCTTTTGTAAAACTGTCAGCCACTTGATCCTTAGAAGGAATAAATCAAATCTCAAGTTTCCTTGCCGCAACCCTTTCTCGTATAAAGTGAAAATCAATTTCTATGTGCTTTGTCCTGGCATGGAACACTGGATTTGCAGACAGATATGTTGCTCCCAAATTATCACACCATAAACATGAGATACGATTCTTCTTGATTCCCAATTCCTCAAGAAGTGATTCAACCCAAATGATCTCAGCAGTTGCATTAGCCAAAGACTTGTATTCAGCTTCTGTACTTGAGCGTGACACAGTAGCTTGCTTTCTAGCACTCCAGGAGATAAGATTAGATCCAAAGAACACTGCAAAACCTCCAGTTGATCTTCTGTCATCACTACATCCTGCCCAGTCAGCATCAGAGAATGCACTCACAAGAGAAGAATTAGACCGTTTGAAATGAAGTCCTATTCCCATAGTATGTTTCACATATCTCACAATCCTCTTGACAGCTGACCAATGTGCAGAAGTAGGTGCATGAAGATATTGACAAACCTTGTTGACAGCAAATGAGATATCTGGACGTGTGAGAGTTAAATATTGTAGTGCTCCCACAGTACTCCTATACCTTGTACTCTCCTCCTCTTGAAGTGGCTCACCCTCATATGCTGAGAGACTTTCTGAGGAGGATAAAGGTGTAGGCATTGGCTTGCAATTTTTTATCCCCATGCGAGACAGAAGCTCAAGAATATATTTTTCCTGATTTAACACAATACCATCTTGAGTTTTCTTGACTTCAATACCCAAGAAGAAATGCAAATCACCTAGGTCCTTCAAGGCAAACTCTGAGCTCAAATCATGCAAAAGAGCATTAGTAGCATTTTGTGAAGAACTTGCAACTATGATATCATCAACATATATAAGCACAAAAATGACTACTCCTGCCTTGTTATAAATAAACAAGGATGTGTCAGCCTTGGAAGCAACAAAGCCAAGATATTTTAACTGTGAGCTCAATCTGGAATACCATGCTCTGGGTGCTTGCTTTAGACCATAGAGTGCTTTATCAAGCTTGCAGACATACTGTGGCAATTTCTTACTCTCATACCCAGGTGGTTGTCTCATAAACACTTCCTCTTCTAGAACACCGTGCAGAAACGCATTCTGTACATCTAGCTGCCTTAAACTCCATCCTCTGGATACAGCAATGGCTAACACAAGTCTGATAGTTGCAGCTTTCACAACGGGACTAAAGGTGTCCTCATAGTCAATGCCATAAAGTTGCTTAAAGCCCTTTGCAACTAGACGTGCCTTATATCTGTCAATGGAGCCATCTGCCTTCTTCTTAATTCTATACACCCATTTGCAATCAATAATATTTTTACCTCTCTGATTTGGTACAAGATGCCAAGTCTTATTCCTCATGAGCGCAGAATACTCCTCATCCATTGCCTTTTTCCATTTAGGATCATCAAGTGCATTCTTCAACGATGTTGGTTCTCCTGAAATACACAACATTCCATATACGTGAAGAAACCTTTCCTAATTTTAGGATTCCGTATACCTTTCTGTAGCCGGGTCATAACACGTGAAGAAACCTCTCGCTGCACCGCTGGTATACTTGCCACAGAAGATCCAGGAGAATCTGCTGATGCAGTGGACTGATTTGTCGTCATATGCGCAGGGGATCCTGTGGCTTCTGGTGTGGCTGCCCCTCCTGCAGGCACTGGCGCAGAGGATCCGCCACCCGACCGCGACTGGAGGCGCGCGTGGTGCGGGGAGGATCTGGTCCCGCCGCTGGTCCCGCCTGACGCTGGCGCGCGGGGCCAGGGGGATTCGGCCCCGCTGCTGGTCCCGCCTGAAGCTGACGCGGCAGCACGGGAGTGGCCCACCCTGGATCCAGGATTGGAGCCATCAGGGGCTTGATCCGAGGCGGATGCGGTCGCGTGATCCGAGATCTGCGCGCGTGTAGGGGTGGCAGGCGCCGCCAGATCTTCTTCGTCATCTGTGCCAGCTTCGTCTCCTTCCTCAGCATGAAATATAGGATCAAAACCAGCCATATTTTCGAGATCTTGGTCATTTTGAGCACCGTTTTCTCCAGGGACCTGCACAGGCATAAGAGAAAGACCAGTACCAGCAGGAATATCATCACATTGGTTAGTACAATTGTTGTCGCCCCCATGATCAAAAGACCAAAGATGTGAAGGAAGAAGAACAATTTCTTTGCGGAGAAGTGCACCAGCATTAGGATGAAGGGATGCAAAGGGAAACACGGACTCATCAAGTACAACATCTCTGGATATATACACCCGACCAGTAGGAACATCAAGGCACTTGACCCCTTTATGCATGGGGCTATAGCCTAAAAAGACACACCGTTTTGAGCGGAAAGCGAGTTTGCGTGTGTTGTAAGGCCTAAGATTGGGCCAACAGGCACAACCAAAAATACGAAGAGATGTATAGTTGGGTGTGACACCAAGAAGTCGTGTAATGGGTGTTTCAAATTTGATAACTTTACTTGGAAGCAAGTTGATGAGATATGTAGCAGTTAAGAATGCTTCATCCCAAAATTTAAGCGGCATGGAAGCATTTGCTAACAAGGCAAGCCCCATATCAACTATGTGACGGTGCTTTCTTTCAGCGGATCCATTTTGTTGGTGAGCATGAGGACAAGATACATGGTGTGATACGCCAAGCTTTTGAAAGAAAGAATTTAGTTTTTCATACTCACCACCCCAGTCACTTTGCATAACAATGATTTTAGAGTTCAGTTTGCGTTCAACAAGATTTTGGAAATTGAGGAAAACTAGGAATACATCAGATCGCTTTTTCAACAGATAAATCCAAGTAAATTTACTATAGTCATCAATAAAACTTACATAATAGGAAAATCTACCAACTGAAATAGGAGCTGGCCCCCATACATCTGAAAAGATAAGTTGTAAAGGGGCAGTAGACACACTAGTAGAAATTGGGTAAGGTAATTGATGACTTTTTGCTTGTTGACACGGATCACAAACTGACTCACTACTAGGCTCATAAGAGAGTTTATTTTTGCTAAGAACATATCTAACTATGACTGAAGATGGATGACCTAAACGACTATGCCACCTTGATGTAGATAGCTTGGTGACAATATTTGCTTGTTTATTGGACCATGAAGATGATGATGATGATGATGATGATATGAGTGGGTAGAGTCCTCCCACGCACCGTCCTCTAAGAATGACTCTCCTTGTTTTCAAGTCCTTAACCAAGAAAAAATAAGGATAGAATTCAATAAGAACATTGTTATCAAGAGTGAATCAATGAACGGAAACAAGATTTTTAGAGGTTTGAGGAACATGCAAGACATTGGTCAAGTGTAAATTTTTCACGGGGGTTTTAACAATTGAACTACCAATGTGTGTGATATCCATACCAGAACCGCCTGCCGTGCGAATTTGGTCGCCTCCATTGTACTTCTCCCGCATCGTTAACTTGTCAAGTTCACCTGTGATGTGGTTTGTTGCTGCACTGTCGGCGTACCAGTTGGTGTCCACGCCATAGGAGACTGCATGCGCCTGCTTTTCTTCCTGGTCGTTTTCTTCATAACGCCACCAGCAAACTCGTGCACCTCCTGGATGGTGTCTGTAGCATATCTGACATTCTGGATAGTCATGCTGTTGCTCACGAGCCTGCTGTTGCTGTTGCTGTCGAGGACGGCCTCTGAATCCGCCGCCTCCATTGGAGGAAGACAATTGTCGGTCACCGCGGTCACCACGATCACCGCGGCCACGGCCTATTCCTCCACGCCCGCGAGATCTGCCACGGGACTGGCCACGGCCTCTGTAGACCGCATTAGCGGATGAATAGAACCCGCCTGAAGATGAGTCGCCTAGCATCTCCATCCTTTGATCAAAGGCAGCAATCTGGGCAAAAAGATCGTCGGCTGTGATGATGTTTTTGACAGCGCTGATCGCCGCCACCACGGGGTCGTAGTCGCGGTCCAGTCCGGCCAGAATATAGTCCACCATCTCCGGATCAGATACGGGACGACCTGCAGCAGCTAGTTTATCCCCAAGACTTTTCATCTTCGCCATATACGCCGAGCTTGACATCGAGCCCTTCTTGGTATTGGTGATGGCGATTCTCAGATTAGTAATCCGAGACTGAGATTGTGAGGCGAAGAGATTTGTCACCGTCGTCCAGAGCTCAAAGGTGGAATCTTTCCCAACAACTTGTGCAAGAATTTCTGGAGACATGGAATTGAGAAGGTATGATAGAACCTGCTGATCTTTGGCGATCCAGGGTCCGTATAGGGGATTCGGCTCTAGGGCCGTGGTCTTGTCTGCCTTCGTGATCTCCACCATCTTGGGTGGAGCGGCATCAGTGTTGTCCAGGAGCCCCGTCACCTGCGCGCCTCGCAGGGCTGGGAGGACCTGCGTCTTCCAGAGGATGAAATTACCTCTTGCGAGCTTCTCAGACGGCGGCGATCCAAGGTTGAGGGAGACGCCGGCGGAGGAAGCCATGGAGACGATGATGTGTGGTTTCTAGGGTTTTGGATTGTGGCTAGATGCATGAGAAGAGGTGGCTCTGATTACCATGAAAGATATGAAGCGTTCCTACTCCATCGAGGGAGCCGCGTGGTAGTTTATATTGATGCGTGGCCGAAGCCTGGCTTGACGTACAAGGTTATGACAGAAAGAGTTTGGGTAGAATACAAGAGAAGGAAGGAGGTTGAGATTACAACTCTATATTCTAACACTGGCATCCATCCAGCCCTTTACCTAGATAGTTAAAGCAACGCACAGATGCCACGCCGCCGCCGTCGTCGACCAGATGTGGTGCGTTTCATCGACCGTTCTGTGCATCTGCTCATCAGCAAATTACAACAGTAAGAGTCCAACCTTAAATCAACTTTAACTTTCCAAGCCCGCAGCAGCAACAACCACAGCTGGCATCCCACGGCCGTCAATGACGGCAACATCGTCGACATGCACGGCCTTACCGGTCTTATCCTCTGTTGGCGAGGTACCAAATACGCTGAATATTTTTGGCAAGTATTGTCGGCCTGTACTTTTGACGGTGTATCAAACACACATACATGGTGGATTGATACCACAGAGACGCTCAAGTACATTATCTTGCTTTAGAAGCAGGCTGCTGGATGCCCGGATCGATTCTGAAATAACACAGGACACATGTATGCTCATACTTTTTCTTGCACTCCTTCAGCTTCGTTTAGCTAATGCGAAATAAACACTGTCACTGTTGCGTATTCCTCTAGCTTGGTACTCTTTTCCGGTTGTATTCGCTGCATGCAAATCACTACATCAGCACAGTACGTGTACATGAGGCATTCACATGTAGCCGTACAAGATGGATCGAGTCATAAAGATTGCCTTATTCAATTTCACACAGCAAAAAGCCTAGAGCCATCTAATGTCATGTGATGGGTATATTTCATTTGGCTACTTCATCTATTTCTTTGGATTAAATCATAACCGTTTCTAGCACTTTGTTAGCGTTAGCACTTGCAATGTAGAACAAGAGATGCTTACCTACTAATGTGTATGAAATGGAATATCGGTGCAAATTGCTATATTGTGAAAAGAGAGTACACCATGTTGTCGACTAGATGGTGGTGCCATAGTATCATCCCACCAGTGAACCTTTTCATTAGCGTCATTGTGTTTTTTGTAGCAAGGCTCTTTCCAAGCCGTCAAATTGATATTTCAGCAGTCCCACTAATAAACTTTTTAGGTTTTGGAGGTCATAATTTGCACCATGTAACACTTGATAATAATCTTTGCCATTAGTCAACAATTAGCAGTCAGACGCATGAGCTCATCAACGTGTGATTTGTACCGTATCTGACTTCTGAAGTTCCACGCCAAATATAATGTTTTCGGAGGTGCTTCGTTCGGATGCATATAGTAAAAATCGAAAGCATGTATTCCTACTACTATTTAGCAGTTGAAATGTATATTGCTTATGGACCCTGAACTGAAAGTGTAATCTGATTTGAGACTTCTTTTTATGCCAATAGTACTACTTAATTTACCACCTATTCTTCATTCTCCAAATATATCATGACTGGCGTATTCTCCAAATTATGTATGTATCATGATCTAGACTTCCTGAGATATAAATATGTTTTACTATTGTTTAAATTTAATCATCTAATGATGTTTCTAATGATATCCAATGACTGTTTACCCATCGGATAGTACAATGGAAGACAAATGATATGCTTACTATCAGGTATACAAAATACGTTGACTAAGTGTAAATTGAATTATCACCTAGCATTTCCTAAAGTCTCTTTCTAGAGCTATTCGAAATAAACATTTTCGATATATTGTTTGAGTCATGTCCATGGAAAACTAATTAGTTGTCATGTTTTTTACAACAATGTATATTCTTTTCCCATGTTCCAAGTTACTTTCCTGGCTTCTGTAGCGTATTCCATATATTGCCAGATGTTTTAATTGTGATGTGCAAATAATCTTATAGAAAAGATTAACCTATAGGTTACACTATAGATAATTTTTTATATTACATGCATGTAACATGTGAAGTGATATATAAATTGACAAAAAGATAATAACCCAAACCCTAAACATGCATTAACATTTTGCTAGTCAAATGTGTGGTTAACTTTGAACAAAAATACGGCGAGAACAAATAAACCCTGACCTAGGTAGTATTAGTTAAGCAAGTTTACTAAATATCAGGCTCCTGATTTTCTTCTTCTTGAAGATTCAGTTCTGTTTCACGCATGGCCGAAGGCAGGGACGACAACATGAGGAGCGTCGGCCATGGTAGGTGTGAGCCATGCACGAGCAGGAGCCAGTGATAGCTAGCGGGAGCGAGTCTGAATCTGGCAGGTGTTTGCGCTGTTAGCTTGGACGTTGTGGACGTCGCGTCATGATGATTGAGCAGGTATTTCTTAGATGGGCCTCTGACTCGATCTTCAAATTCCCTGCATTTCAGCAACACTGGCATCCGCTATCTTGGTAGTGCAACCACGAGCGTCTAGGACTTATGTTGGATGCGATGTATGCTGCCGTTCACCGACTGTCTTCGCAGCAGAGCCCTTGAGTTTGTGGCCACTTGGTGGTCTTTCTTCCTCTATTTCTCTTATGCTTTTTTTTGCATGTTTGTGCTGATGCCACAGCAGACTATTTTCTTTCGTTGCACTTGAACTTTTTGTATAGACGTGATGCTGGCTTTATTTATAAAGCAGGGCGAAAGCCTATTTACAGAGGGAGCGAGTCTTAAATTTCACGACACTGGGTGGGGGGGGGGGAGCTTAGAGAGATGGGTGGTGGTACTTGCTAGCACCATTGCGGGGGATGTCGAGGGAGGGTGCACCCACCGGCCGCGGGGGGCGATAGCAGGCGGGTAGGCTGCATGCTGCGTGAGGAAGAAGAAGAGGAGTTTCAAAATGAACAATGCGCTATTTGTTTTCGGGCGTTGGATGAAGATCTAGTAGTTCTGAATGAAAAAGTGACTGATGCAATACTTTTATTTTTCAGATGCCTGGCGTATAGCACTGCAGGAACATGTTGCCATGTATCTTGAAGTAAGCCGAATGTCAAAACATGGGTACTCAGCCGAGATTGGTCCCAAGTACACACCGTCAAAATACTCGGCTAAAATGAAGCCGAGTGTCGTAAGCTGAGTGAATCACTAGGCACTTCGCCGAGTTTAAAACGGGCTTTGCCGAGTATTAAACACACTCGGCTTCATTTATTTTTCATGTAGAATAGGCTCCCTTAATTAGGATATTTTAATTCTACAAGGCTACAAGAAAGAGGCCAAATTATTTTCTTTTAAAGGGAGCTTACTCCGTGCGAGGCACCAAAGAGCTGCTTGCTCGACAATCCTTCCGGAGATGTTGTTCAGAAGGGTGCCAGTACGACGAGAGGCCCGATATTTGGTTCATTCCACATGTGGCAAGAGACGACCGTCCTGATTCATGAGGGAGGCGAGACCTTTCCTATGATTTTTATTCAAAATGACCAGATCTGTGCAAACTTGTAAAGAGCATGCCGGCCCCTCAAATATAGTTCCATTCCATGTGATGATTTCTTTCTATCCACGGTATTACTTATCTGCTTGTCCTACACTCCTACTACTTGCCAGTTTGCATTGGTTCCTACATATTCTTGGTCAAAATGAAAAGGCTTGAATCATTTGGTGGTACTTTGGCTAACCAAACCACATGGGCAACATACAACAATAACCAAAATAAACAAAAGGCTCATAAGTTAGTTTATTATCATATTAATCCACTGGTGACAAAGTTTTAGCATCAGGATGGCATCATGCAGATGCATGGGCCGGGGATGGCCTACGAGGCATCATCATGCGCGCTAACTGCCTAACTCGTGCATGGCAAAGCCACACGCACAACCAAAAGGCACTCAGCAAACAGCTTTGCAGCGTAATCTCCCTCGAGGGGTCAGAGGTTTAATCATCATGGCGGCCATCGACGTAGCGATCGCCGGTTGCCGTCGGGGTTCGGGCATCTAATCTGCATTAAGCAACACCTAACACCCCATCGCTCTCACTCGTAAAAGACTAGGGAGCAGTACTAGGATTCCTAGCCATAGTGGGCGAGGCCTCCTCTCATGGTGTGTTCTTTCAATGATTGATCCATGTGGTTTCAGTTGATTTGATCTGATTTCGTTGCATCCTTAGCTCACTGATCGTCTACTCACACTGACAAATAAAATAGGCACCGTTTCGGCGAAATAAACTGTAGATTTTTTCAGTAGAAGAAGCAATAATCAGTGGTCTGATCCGTCGATTTTCTGGTCCTGCTTGGCCATTCCTAAGATACACTGCACTACTCCAGGCTCATTTCACCCAACGGACGTCGAGTACGTACTATGTACTCCCTCCGTTCGGAATTACTTGTCTCGAAAATAGATGTATTTAGAACTAAAATACGTCTAGATATATCCATTTCTGCGACAAGTAATTCCGAATGGAGGGAGTACTACATACTACACTCCACTACAGTACATATTATTAGTCATGGCAACGGTCTCCATCTTGCCATCCATAGGTGGTCGCCCCAGGCCAGGAAAGCCTGAGCCTGAAGCTCTCCTCCAGACCTCTCGGTCCAAACGCTATCTGGAATGTCCTGCTTTAAGTTATGGAGCTTCCTGCAAACTGCAAAATGCCAACACAGGCGACAATAGACAGATGACCAACATACACCTCACATGGTGTAGAGGACCAACCACTTGACGTGTCCAAAGTAAACAGTGAATAAAAGCTCAGCTCCACAAGCATACAAAACTTCCGTGATAAGTATGTTTTCCAAATTATTTTGAAACATTATTAGGTGTCTCAAACCGAGATTGCAGCGCATACAAATAAACTCAATAGGTGACCCCAGGGTTAAAATTTTCAACGAAATTTCAGTGAAATTTCCGTAATTTCACACCTTTCAGTGGGGTCTGGAATATTATTAATCCCGAAATTTCGATGTAGATTCGAACTGATTTTAAACTAAATTTAAATTATATTAAAGTTCTTTAAAATCAAGTGAGATTTGACATCGTGAAATTGAAATTATTGTATTTCCGAAATTAAAACATTGGGTGACCCAAAAGAAAAACATTTTGAACTCTACAAGCACATTGATTCCAAAAGAAGCAGAGCTAGAGCACACAAACAGGTCATCACATAATCACGTACACAAACTGACCAATGTTTGTTCATCCTCTCATGTCCAATCGAGCTGGCCATGTCACTTCATATTCTTTCCTCAACACACCCGGGGAATTCGTGAATGAGATTCTGGAACATTATAGCCCACTTTTAATCCTTGTCCATCATTCAATCACATGCAATAGAAGTTGCAAATGCGGGAATATATGCATCACTTTTTTTTCTTTGCTGTCAATCAGACAGCTTGCACATCATCAGTCTTGAGAGGAGCAAGCAAAGTGGCTACCGCTCGGTCCTCATGGGACCGAGTCCAACTCGAGTGCAGAGGATTGGGGAACATACCAACAAGTTCAAATCAAGGCAGCCACCATCAGGAAACTAGACTGCGACAAGTAACCAAAGTCATCCATGGAGACGATGCATGCGATCTTGCCCTAGCTAAGCAGTAGCATGCTACTAGCATAACATAAAAGGGAAATGGAGAGCCCATACCGGGATAACAAATTGTCCATGTATGTGACATGTATGACCATGTCGCAATGACTAGTAAGAAAATTCATTACATGTTGACATATTTCAACTAAACCATAATCTAACCTATTCTAGATGACCGTCGGTGCCCTTTCCCATGTCCGGCCGGCCATGAACCCAAGAAAATGAAACTCTACCTCCACAGCCTGTGAGCAGCTAATCGTCCGACTATGATGACCCTGCCAAGCTTAGCTTTAACGGGAGGGGAGGTTTGGTGGCCTTCCTGAGACCCCGAGCGTCGGCGACCTCCCATGCTCTATTCTTTTGGAAATATGCCCTAGACGCAATAATACTGTATTATTATATTTCCATGTTTATAATTAAGAGTTTATTTTCTATTCTATAACAGTTATGATCCTGGAATATGTGATTCAGTGGAAAATTCATATGCACGTGTCGAATGATAAACAATAAAATCAGATTCCTAGTCTGGATTCTAATACAAAATCAAGTGTTGTTTGTGATCATGTTCTCCGGATCTTGATATATCGTTAAGTGTAACGATAGTACGAAAATGACATTGCGAATATGACGTTAAAGGAACGATCATATTGAATTGACCGAAACTTGATTGTTATACTTTGAGATGCTATCTTCACAAGTCAATCGCTATAACACGAAGAGTTAACATATGCTTTAGTTCCTTAATCTATGAGGGTATCATAGTCATTTTTTTATCGTATGATGGACTTTAGGCTTGCTCAAACGTCAGCTGTAATATGGTTATCATAACGACAACTTACTAGTTCATTGGAAAGTTTGACAGGGGACTAGATATCTCAAGAGTAGGGTTTTCTACTCCGGTAATGAAGAGATATTCTTAGGGCCCTCCCGGTATGACGATATCCATCACCGTCCGGACAGACACAGGTGACTAAGTCAAAGGGACGCCATAACATGACAACAAGAAAGAAGAACAAAACCGGTAACGAGGAGACCGGTATAGTGAGCATCAGAATGACTCAACAGGATACCGATACATCTCATCTCGGGTTCTGTAAGTATCATGAAGCAAAAGGAATAGCACATGATAACCAAAGGTTCACTCGAATGTCATTCGTGTAATCATAAGGATCGATATCATGGTTCTGCTGTAGGTCATTGAACGAAATGTATTTCTGTACATGTTTATGTTTTACCGAACCTATAGGGTCACTTATTAAGGTAATCACGACCTTATGAGTGTTAGTAGGACAAGTTCATTGAGGAAAATTTTGTTAAATAGTTTCATTAATATTCAAAATAGTTTTGAGAGGAAACCTGAAGCATGCCGGGGTCATCGGAAGGGTTTCGGGGTATATCGAGCAATACCAGTTATTACCATTAAATAATATATACATGGAAAATGTTTCAAGAGATGTTAAATTAATAATTAAAGGCTCTAATCATATTCAGGGGGCTTTTATATTTAATTAAATATCAACGGGACTTAAAAGGCCAAGTGATGGAAAGGATATGGGCCACTTGGGCCCAATGGGGGAGGCGGCCCCCTTGCTTCTTGGAGAAGCCAAGGGAAGGCCGAATTGGAGGGGGAAGCCCCCTCATTGGCCGGTGCAAGGGGGAAGGAATCTTCCCCTTGTGGCAGTACATCCCCTCTCGTCTAATCTATATATACTAGAGGATTTTGGCCTTAGGACATACAAGTTTTAGAGCCTCGCCTAGTTCTCTAGTTCTAGTTCTAGATGATCCAATTATAGCTAGATCTAATCCTCTCTAGTCCTCATAATTAGAAGTCCAGTGTAGTTCTAATCTCCTCTCACTAATTCTCTGAGGTGATTAGCCCTGGACGGCCGAGCGCTGCCAGATCCTGATGGCTGTACGCTTGTAAACTGGGAAAGACCGTACTTTCAATTTTCCATTCGAGGGACTGTTCATGGACGGTTTGAGGGATTGTTCATGTACCATTAGAGGGGATGCAAGTATGATCTACACCGACTCTTCTTCTGCTGCAACTCGAAGTTGGGAGCGATCCGATCCAAACCACATCTTCCTAGTGTTCTTAGTTACATATTAGCTCTTTGGTGGGAATTGATCTTGGATGTTCTTGAAGGAAATATGCCTTAGAGGCAATAATAAAGTTATTATTTTATATTTCCTTATATCATGATAAAGGTTTATTATTCATGCTAGAATTGTATTAATCGGAAACCTTAATACATGTGTGAATACATAAACAAACAATGTGTCCCTAGTGAGCCTCTACTAGACTAGCTCGTTGATCAAAGATGGTTAAGGTTTCCTGACCATGGCATGAGTTGTCATTTGATAATGGGATCACATCATTAGGAGAATGATGTGATGGACAAGACACATCTATTAGCTGAGCATAATGACCATTCAGTTTTATTGCTATTGATTTGTTCATGTCAAATACATATTCCTTCGACTATGAGATTATGCAACTCCCGGATACCGGAGGAATGCCTTGTGTGCTATCAAAGTCACAACGTAACTGGATGATTATAAAGATGCTCTACAGGTATCTCCGAGGTGTTTGTTGGGTTGGCATAGATCGAGATTAGGATTTGTCACTGTCGGTGCCAAAACCGGCGGAGCTCGGGTAGTAGGTCCCGAACTGTGTGTCTAAGGCTAATGGTAACAGGAGGCGGGGGACACAATGTTTACCCAGGTTCGGGCCCTCTTTATGGAGGTAATACCCTACTTCCCGCTTGATTGATCTTAATGATATGAGTATTACAAGAGTTGATCTACCACGAGATCGTAGAGGCTAACCCTAGAAGCTAGCCTATGATTATGATTGTTCTTGTCCTACGGACTAAACCCTCCGGTTTATATAGACACCGGAGGGGGCTAGTGTTACACAGAGTCGGTTACAGAGAAGCTACATATCCGAATTGCCAAGCTTGCCTTCCACGCAAAGGAGAGTCCCACCCGGACACGGGACAAAGTCTTCAATCTTGTATCTTCATAGTCCAAAAGTCCGGCATAAGCATATAGTCCGGCTATCCGAGGACCCCCTAATCCAGGACTCCCTTAGTAGCCCCTGAACCAGGCTTCAATGATGATGAGTCTGGCGCACAGATTGTCTTTGGCATTGCAAGGCGGGTTCCTTCTCCGAATACTCCAAAGAATATCTTGAACACAAGAATCGCGTCCGGCTCTGCAAAAAAATTTCCACATACCACCGTAGAGAGCACAATATTCCACGAGTCTAATCTGCCGACAACTTTTCATAGCGTGATAGCACGCCGCTGCCCGGTCATTATTCGAACCATTTTTCTCAACCTGCTACTGCACATCTTGCGAGGCGGTTTTATTGGCACATCTTGTTGAAGCAAAGATCGTGTCCCTTTATCACGGGATTCTCATAAATACGGGTGTGGGTAACCCAACCGCGCCATTAACACAACGCTTGGGGAATAAGCGAGTTTCCAGGGCAAGCGGGGAGGCGCAGGATCCCTGCTGCCTTTATATGGAGAAAAGGACTCCCCCTTTTCACCCACGCCTTGTTCTTCCTCTGCTTATCCATTCTCTCTTTCTCGAGCTCCAGCGCACAAGCATTCACCTTCTCCGCCCACAAAGGACCTCCAAAAATGTCCGGATCCGGAGCTGGAGGCAAGTGGATGGCCTCCACCGTCCGGGAGAAGGATATCAAGAAACTTTGGGAGGCCGGGTATCTGACCAAGAAGATTAGCCACCGCCTCTGACGGCAGGACAGATTGTCACTACTCCGGAACACCACGAGAGGGTTGTATTCCTCCCTCACTTTGTCCGCGGGCTAGGGTTTCCCCTCCACCCATTTGTTCGCGGCATTATGTATTACTATGCGATCGACTTTCACGATCTATCTCCCAATTCCTTCCTCAACATCTCGACATTCATCGTCGTGTGTGACGCCTTCCTCCGCATCTCTCCACACTTCGGATTATGGCTAAAGATTTTCAATGTGAAGCCCAAGGTGGTGAGCAGCGAGCACGCGGAGTGCGGAGGAGCCATGGTGAGCAAGATGCCCAACGTTACATGGCCATCAGGTACCTTCCATGATTCCGTCAAAGGGTGGCAACAACAGTGGTTTGATACGTCTCCAACGTATCTATAATTTTTTATTGCTCCATGCTACTTTATCTACTGTTTTAGGCAATATTGGACTTTATTATCCACTTTTATATTATTTTTGGGACTAACCTATTAACCGGAGGCCCAGCCCGGATTTGTTGTTTTATGCCTTTTTTAGTGTTTCGAGGAAAAGGAATATCAGACGGAGTCAAAACGGAACGAAATGAACTGGAGAAGTTATTTTTGGAAGGAAACCCACCTGATGGACTTGGACCCCACATCAGAAGATACGGGAGGTGCTCATGAGGGTGGGGGGCGCGCCCTCCCCCCCTAGGCACGCCCCTGCCTCGTGGGCCCCCCGTAGCTCCATCGACGTTCTCCCTGCACCCATATATACCTACGTACCCTAAAACTTTCAAAACAGAAAATAGATCGGTAGTTCCGCCGCCGCAAGCCTCTGTAGCCACCAAAAACCAATCGGGACCCTGTTCCGGCACCCTGCCGGAGGGGGATCCCATCACCGGAGGCCATCTTCATCATCCCGACACTATCCATGACGAGGAGGGAGTAGTTCACCCTCGGGGCTGAGGGTATGTACCAGTAGCTATGTGTTTGATCTCGATCTCTTGTGTTCTCTCTCGTGTTCCTCTATGGCACGATCTTGATGTATCCCGAGCTTTGATATTGTAGTTGGAT
>NC_041386.1:692353158-692369377 GCF_002162155.2 Triticum dicoccoides
GTTATTCTATTGATCCACTTGATGTATGTTTTGGTGATCAACTTGCAGGTTTCGTGACACTTGGGAACCTATGCATAGGGGTTGGCACACATTCTTGACACTTCGGTAGTAGCTTTGGGGCACTTTTTGAAGTACTTTTATGTTGGTTGGATGAATCTGAGATTGTGTGATGCATATCATATAATCATGCCCACGGATACTTGAGGTGAATATGGAGTATCTAGGTGACATTAGGGTTTTGGTTGATTTGTATCTTAAGGTGTTATTCTAGTACAAACTCTTTTATAGATCGATCCAAAAGAATAGCTTTGTGGTGGTTTCGTACCCGACCATAATCTCTACGTTTGTTCTCCGCTATTAGTGGCTTTGGAGTGACTCTTTGTTGCATGTTGAGGGCTTGTCATATGTTCTATCTATGTTATTATTGTTATGAGAACTTGCACGAGTGAAAGTATGAACCCTAGGCCTTGTTTCCTATCATTGAAATACCGTTTACGCTCACTTTTACCACTTGTTACCTTGCTATTTTTATATTTTCAGATTACAAAAACCTATATCTACTATCTATTTTGTACTTGTATCACCATCTCTTCGCCGAACTAGTGCACCTATACAATTTACCATTGTATTTGGTGTGTTGGGGACACAAGAGACTCTTTGTTATTTGGTTGCAGGGTTGCTTGAGAGAGACCATCTTCATCCTACGCCTCCTACGGATTGATAAACCTTAGGTCATCCACTTGAGGGAAATTTGCTACTGTCCTACAAACCTGTGCACTTGCAGGACCAACAACGTCTACAAGAAGAAGGTTGTGTAGTAGACATCAAGCTCTTTTCTGGCGCCGTTGCCGGGGAGGCTAGGTAAGTGAAGGTATATCTTTAGATCTTGCAATTGAATCTTTTTGTTTCTTGTTTTAGCACTAGTTTAGTTTAGAAAAGAAAACTACAAAAAAATGGAGTTGAGTTTGTCTCATATGCTTCACCTTTTTAATATCTTTCGTGGGTATGATGGAAAAGAAAATTGTGCTCAAGTGCTAGAAGAAGAAATCTATAGAATGTTTTTATACGATGAGCATGATTGCAATGTTGTTAGTATGAATTCCTTGAATATCCATGATGCTAATGATATGCAAAGCCACAAGCTTGGGGAAGCTATATTTGATGGAGATGATATTTTTTGTCCCGCAATCTTTCATGAGCAAATTTACTATGATGAAAGCATGCCTCCTATTTATGATGATTATTGTGATGATACGTATGCTATAAAGAAAAAGATTGCTTATATGGAGAGTAGAAAATTTTCTATGCTTGTACATCATGAAAAGAATGCTTTAGGTGCTGGTTATATTGTTGAATTCATTCATGATGCTACTGAAAATTATTATGAGGGAGGAACATATGCTTGTAGGAATTGCAATAATGTCAAGTTTCCTCTCTATGTGCTAAAATTATTGAAGCTATGCTTGTTGTGCCATCCTATGCTAGTTGATTATTGTTCCCATAAGTTGTTTGCTCACAAAATCCCTATGCATAGGAAGTGGGTTAGGCTTAAATGTGCTAGTCATATGCTTTATGATGATCCCATTATGTTTCAATTCTTATCTTTTATGTGAGCATCATTGCCATCATCATGCCTAGCTAAAAGGCATTAAAGAAAAGCGCTTGTTGGGAGACAACCCAATATTTATCCTTAATATTTTTGTGTGTCCACGTGATTATGCTTCTGTAGTAATCATGTTTTATAGCTTTTGTTTCAATAAAGTGCCAAGTAGAACCTTTGGGAAGACTTGGGTGAAGTTTATATGATCTTGCTGTGAAAAACAGAAACTTTAGCGCTCACGAGATTAGCTGCCATTTTTTACTGGAGAGTGATTTTAGGTTGATTCTTTTTGCAGATGATTAATAGACAAATTTCTCAGGTCCAGAAATTTATTTCATATTTTTTGGGGTTCCAGAAGTATACGTGTTATACAGATTACTACAGACTGTTCTGTTTTTGACAGATTCTGTTTTCTATGTGTTGTTTGCTTATTTTGATGAATCTATGAGTAGTATCGGAGGGTATGAACCATAGATAAGTTGGAGTACAGTAGATATTACACCAATATGAATTTAGAATGAGTTCATTACTGTACCTAAGTGGTGGTTTTATTTTCTTATACTAACGGAGCTTACGAGTTTTTGTTTTGAGTTTTGTGTGGTTGAAGTTTTCAAGTTTTGGGTAAAGATTCGATGGACTATGGAATAAGGAGTGGCAAGAGCCTAAGCTTGGGGATGCCCAAGGCACCCCAAGGTAATATTCAAGGACCACCAAGCAACTAAGCTTGGGGATGCCCCAGAAGGCATCCCCTCTTTCTTCTTCGTTCATCGGTAACTTTACTTGGAGCTATATTTTTATTCACCACATGATATGTGTTTTGCTTGGAGCGTCATTTTATTTTGTTAGTGTTTGCTTGCTGTTAGTTAGAATAGTGTTTCTATTCTTTAGTTTCAATAAAAAAGTCAAGGATAGCCCTTGCCATGCTTATTTTGCTAGTTTGCATGTTGCTGTTTGAAAACAGAAAGTTTACCGCTGTTGCAAAAATTCCCTAGAAAAGTAAGAGCATTTTCTAACGTTGAATATTTTTGCATATTGATATCTGATAAATTTATTACAGTGGGAATTTTAGTTCATACTTTTTGGAGTCAGGGAACTATTGATACTCTTGCATTCTGTACAGACTGTACTGTTTCGACAGATTGCTGTTATGGTTGCATTGTTTGCATATGTTTGCTTGTTTAATGATTCTATTTGATGATAGGAGTATTAAATATACAGATGCATTTAGTATTCAATGTTGAATAATAATTTTAGTGATTTTTTACAGTATAATATTATAAGGTTTTGCATTGGTTTATACTAACCTATCTCACGAGTTCTTGTTGAGTTTGTTGTGAATGAAGCTTTTGATAAAAAGAGAGACCATGATATGAGAGGAATTAAGGAGACACAAAATTTCAAGATTGGGGATGCCCAAGGCACCCCAAGATATTATTTCAAGAAGTCTCAAGCATCTAAGCTTGGGGATGCCCCGGTAGGCATCCCACCTTTCTTCTTCAACAACTATCGGTTAGTATCGGTTGAGCCTAAGTTTTTGCTTCTTCACATGAGTTTTGCTATCCTTTCATTGTAGTTTTCTTTAGCTTTGCTTACTGTTTGAATAAAGTATCAAGATCTGAATTTCTTTAATGAGAGAGAGACTTACACAAATTGGAATTTGCTAGAATTCTCTAGTACTTCACTTATATCCTTTAGAGCATGGTGGTAGTTTTATTTTGAAGAAATAGATGAACTCTCATGCTTCACTTAGATTATTTTGAGAGTCATTAATAGCATGGTAATTTGCTTAATGTTAATATACTTGGTATTTAAGATATGTGAAACTCTCTTTTGAGTGAATTGAATACTAAGATAAGTTTGATGCTTGATAATTGTTTTGAGATATGGAGGTGAGAATATCAAAGTCGTGCTAGTTGGGTGATTATGAATTTGAGAAATACCTGTGTTGGAGTCTGCAAATCCCGTAGCATGCACGTATGGTTAAAGTTGTGTAACAAATTTGAAACATGAAGTGTACCTGGCTTGTGCATCCTTATGAGTGGGGGTCGGGGACGAGCGATGGTCTTTTCCTACCAATCTATCCCCCTAGGAGCACGCGCGTAGTACTTGAATTTTTGATGACTTCTAAATTTTTGCAATAAGTATATGAGTTCTTTTGACTAATGTTGAGTCCATGGATTATACGCAATCTCACCTTTCCGCCATTGCTAGCCTCTTCGGTACCGTGCATTGCCCTTTTTCACCTAGAGAGTTGGTGCAAACTTTGCCGGTGCATCCAAACCCCGTGATACGATACACTCTATCACACATAAACCTCCTTATGTCTTCCTCAAAACAGCCACCATACCTACCTATTATGGCATTTCCATAGCCATTCCAAGATATATTGCCATGCAACTTCCACCATCATCATCATGACATACATTACTTTTGTCATATTGCCATTGCATGATCATGTAGTTGACATCGTATTTGTGGCAAAGCCACCATGCATTATTTTTCATACATGTCACTCTTGATTCATTGCACCATCCCGGTAGACCGCCGGAGGCATTCATATAGAGTCATATCTTGTTCTGAGTTTCGAGTTGTAATCCTTATGTTGTAATCAATAGAAGTGTGATGATCATCATTATTAGAGCATTGCCCAAAAAGAGGCAAAAAAAGTCCCAAAAAAAGAGAAAGGCCAAAAAAAAGGAAAGGCCCAAAAAAATAAAAAATAAAAAGGGCAATGCTACTATCTCTTTTTCCACACTTGTGCTTGAAAGTAGCACCTTGTTCTTCATGTAGTAAGTCTCATATATTGTGCTTCAATGTAGCACCTTGTTCTTCATGTAGTGAGTCTCATATATTGTGCTTCAAAGTAGCACCTTGCTTTTTATGTAGAGAGTCTCATGTGTTATCACTTTCATATACTAGTGGGATTTTTTTATTATAGAACTTGGCTTGTATATTCCTACGATGGGCTTCCTCAAATGCCCTAGGTCTTCGTGAGCAAGCAAGTTGGATGCACACCCACTAGTTTTCTTTTGTTGAGCATTCATAGCTCTAGTGCATCCGTTGCATGGCAATCCCTACTCCTCATGTTGACATCAATTGATGGGCATCTCCATAGCCCGTTGATTAGCCTCGTCAACGTGAGACTTTCTCCTTTTTTCTCTTCTCCACACAATCCCCATCATCATATTCTATTCCACCCATAGTGCTATATCCATGGCTCACGCTCATGTATTGCGTGAAGGTTGAAAAAGTTTGAGATTATTTAAGTATGAAACAATTGCTTGGCTTTTCATCGGGGGTATAGAAGTTGGGAACATCTTTGTGTGACGGAAATGAAGCATAGCCTAACTATATGATTTTGTAGGGATGAACCTTCTTTTACCATGTTATTTTGAGAAGACATGATTGCTTTGATTAGTATGCTTGAAGTATTATTACTTTTGTGTCAATATGAACTTTTGTCTTGAATCTTTCGGATCTGATTATTCGTATCACAATTGAGAAGATTTACATTCAAATTATGCCAAAGTATCACTCCGCATCAAAAATTCTTTTTTATCATTTACCTACTCAAGGACGAGCAGGAATTAAGTTTGGGGATGCTTGATACGTCTCCAGCGTATCTATAATTTTTTATTGCTCCATGCTACTTTATCTACTGTTTTAGGCAATATTGGGCTTTGTTATCCACTTCTATATTATTTTTGGGACTAACCTATTAACCGAAGGCCCAGCCCAGATTTGTTGTTTTATGCCTGTTTCAGTGTTTCAAGGAAAAGGAATATCACACGGAGTCAAAACAGAACGAAATCAACTGGAGAGGTTATTTTTGGAAGGAAACCCACCTGATGGACTTGGACCCCACGTCAGAAGATACGGGAGGTGCTCACGGGGGTGGGGGCGCACCCTCCCCCCTAGGCGCGCCCCCTTCCTCGTGGGGCCCCCGTAGCTCCACCGACGTTCTCCCTGCACCCATATATACCTACGTACCCTAAAACTTCCAGAACAGAAAATAGGTCGGGAGTTCCGCCGCCGCAAGCCTCTATAGCCACCAAAAACCAATCGGGACCCTGTTCTGGTACCCTGCCGGAGGGGGGTCCCATCACCGGAGGCCATCTTCATCATCCCGGCACTATCCATGACAAGGAGGGAGTAGTTCACCCTCGGGGCTGAGGGTATGTACCAGTAGCTATGTGTTTGATCTCTCTCTCTCTCGTGTTCTCTCTCGTGTTCCTCTATGGCACGATCTTGATGTATCCCGAGCTTTCATATTGTAGTTGGATCTTATGATGTTTCTCCCCCTGTACTCTCTTGTGATGAATTGAGTTTCCCCTTTTGAAGTTATCTTATCGGATTGAGTCTTTTATGAACACTTGATGTATGTCTTGCGTGGGATAACCGTGGTGACAATGGGTTATTCTATTGATCCACTTGATGTATGTTTCGGTGATCAACTTGCGGGTTTCGTGACACTTGGGAACCTATGCATAAGGGTTGGCACTTTTTGAAGTACTTTTATGTTGGTTGGATGAATCTAAGATTGTGTGATGCATATCGTATAATCATGCCCATGGATACTTGAGGTGACAATGGAGTATCTTGGTGACATTAGGGTTTTGGATGATTTGTATCTTAAGGTGTTATTCTAGTACGAACTCTTTTATAGATCGATCCGAAAGAATAGCTTTGTGGTGGTTTCGTACCCGACCATAATCTCTACGTTTGTTCTCCGCTATTAGTGGCTTTGGAGTGACTCTTTGTTGCATGTTGAGGGCTTGTCATATGTTCTATCTATGTTATTATTGTTGAGAGAACTTGCACTAGTGAAAGTATGAACCCTAGGCCTTGTTTCCTATCATTGCAATACCGTTTACGCTCACTTTTACCACTTGTTACATTGTTGTTTTTATATTTTCAGATTACAAAAACCTATATCTACTATCTATTTTGCACTTGTATCACCATCTCTTCGCCGAACTAGTGCACCTATACAATTTACCATTGTATTGGGTGTGTTGGGGACACAAGAGACTCTTTGTTATTTGGTTGCAGGGTTGCTTGAGAGAGACCATCTTCATCCTACGCCTCCTACGGATTGATAAACCTCAGGTCATCCACTTGAGGGAAATTTGCTACTGTCCTACAAACCTGTGCACTTGCAGGCCCAACAAAGTCTACAAGAAGAAGGTTGTGTAGTAGACATCATTGTTCTATGTCACTGAGCCACGCGGCACAAAATGGGTCGCAGCTCCCGAATTCCGATCCGGAGCTCCATTGCGGCTTACGTCCTGGGCCAAGAAGTGCCTGAACTGGTCTTTGCCAGATGAGTTTTCGGTGCTCCAGACGCGCGTCAAGGGTATGGTAGACAAGAATATCAAACTTGTCAACGTAGTCCAGGTGATGTTAGTTCGCCGGATTCTCCCTTGTCAACATAGGGCTTGCAATTTATGAGAATTCGACTCGGCCAAGCACCAAACCCTATCAGGGTTTTTTTGACTCATCGCACAAAGACATCTGGAAGGTGCTCTTTAAGTCCGGCAAATCGTGGCCGGATTCAACCGAGGACCGCGGGTACCAACTGTCCCGACCGGCGAGTTCGGTAAGTCTCCGTATGTTGGCAAGTCATACGCTTTATCTAAAATAATCCAAGGGAAATGCTTAATGTGTTTATCCACAACTCCCGCAGGGCTGGACGAAGAAGGCGGGGCGGATCTACTGCCCGGCCCTGCTGCCAGAAGAGCCAGCTGGCCCACTTCTGACGAAGATGCTGGTCCCGGCGCCTTATAAGGCGCCGAAGAAGAAAGCCGAGAAAGAGGCCAAAGAGACCAGGGGCGGCCTTCATCGCCAAGGCACTTCGGACACAATATTTGAAGACTCCGAGGCCCGCTCTTCCTCCAAAGAGGAAGAGGAAGAGGAGGAAAGCCGATTCCCCCCAACAAGGGGGAGGAAGAAATGGACGGCCTCCACACACTTGGAGGCCGAGTCGCCTAAGAAGGGTAAGACTCCCCTTTCGGAGGAATCCGCCACTGCTGCCGACAGCAGCCCGGAGTGGGATCCCAGGGTCCAGCCCCTGGTGAAATCGTGAGTATATAAAGCCCAGACATGTATGTATAGCCAGACTCACTATCATACAGCGTTCTAACGCATCCCGTCATGTCTTTTTTGCAGTCCGGCCAGGCCCCGCGCTGAACAATCCTCATCAGAGGATTCACTAGGCTTGGATGCTATGGACAACGGGACACCCCCGACGGCCCCCTCCCCTAAACACGTGAATGACACCGTGGTATCATCCCGAAGGGACCCAGGCCAAGGAAGGGGTGGGAGGACCATCAAGGCGGCGCCGGAGGGTCAAACCTCGGCGGCCGGACACACGGGGGAACAAGCTCCCATGGACACCGACGGCGGGGGCTATCTTGAATTTGGCCCCTAGCCAGACACAGTTCCGGAGACCAACACGGCTTCGGAATCAGATAGGCAACCTCCCTTGACAGAAGGGGGTGCGCCTGTTCCACCGGCAACCTCAGCCCAACCAGAGGTGCCGGATACCTTATCAGCAGCACTGAAGAGCGCCTCCATCGTTGAAGAACACCGTGCCCTTATGTGTACGGTGATTGAGAAGATTCAGTTCGCTGAAAGCGGGCTGAATGAAGCTTGCATCAGCCTTATAACGGGCTTTGAGGTATGTTGTGAGGTTTCAAAGAGTGTTATAGTATAGATAGTAGCCCCTGGTACACTGTTCGGTGTTCGAAAGAAAAAACCTGGACATAGGATCAAATATATTTTCACAGGAGACTTACCTTGAGGTACCTCTCCCTCTTTTGTGTTTTTTATATATAAGCAGGCGTCTATAGCGACTACCGCCTCTCATGCTGCGGAAGTCTCCAGACTGAAGTAGAGTCTGGAGCGGGCCGAACAAGAACTCGGCCAAGTGAAGAAGCAGTTGGAGGATAATCAAGGTATGAAAAAAACCTTCCTCGCATTCAGCGCGCATGAATACTTGAGTATGACAATTTTTTTTCATGATGTGCTCTAGGAGCGACGGTCAAAGTCTAAGCTCTTAAGAAGGCGGTGGCCGAGGCCGAGAAGAAGGCAGGCGCAGAGCAGGCTCTTCGTGAAAAGCACGAGGCCAGGGTTATTGAAGCTGGGCAAGAGCTCCAAGAGGCCATGAAGAAATGCGAGACCTTGGAGCAGAGTTTAACGAAGAAAGAATCCGAACTCACCAAGGCTCGTCAAGACACACGCGATGCCCGCGGCGAAGCCCAAGGTGCCCTGCTGGAAATCCAAGAGGCGAGGGAGATCACGGCGGGTAAGGATTTTTCTATGCAAAGCGAATATTTGAAGGGAGAAAATCACGTTACTAGTTTGAATTCGGATTTCTCGAGGGGTATTTGCAGAACTGCCGCGCAACATATCTGATGCCGCACAATTCTACCAAGCCGAAGAAAGGAGCACTGCGGAGAAGCTCTTTTGGTCGCAGTATCTGGCGCCAAAGTATCCGGTGCCCTTTGCCGATCAACTGAAGTAGCTTATCGAACTGCATAGGGCGGCCGAACTAGCCATGAAGGATTTAATTATCCGGCTGTGGCCCGCTGAGGCAATTCCCAGCAGCTACTTCAGGCTCGTGAGGAGGCTTGTAAGTGCCTGCCCTCGACTTGAAGTCTAGCGGTCAGTCTGTATGGAAGGTGTGCGAATGGCCTTCGCCCGCACAAAGGTCCACTGGGCGAAGATGGATGCCGAAAAGCTGATGACCGAAGGACCGCCTACGGGGAAGGAGCACCGCAAGCCCGAGTTTTATTATGACAGTGTCCTGAAAGGATCCCACATTGTAGCGGAGCAATGTGCCAAGGACATTATATTCCCATGAAACATTCATGTTGTCCTATGTAATGTTTGAACAAGGTCATTTAAATGATATAATGCCTGTTATTTGGAAATTTTACCTCCTCTGCAGCCGTTTTATATATTAATCCTGAGAGTTGGCCACTCGTCGGCTTCCGCCCCCATGTAGGAAGTACGGGGGTGTTCGGGATGAACCTGAGCACTCTTTACCCCAGTTTTGGGTCCTTGAAGGAGGTGTTCAGCACAACGAACCAGACAATCGGACTATAAGGCTTTATCACCCTCACTTAGCCATAGGAGTTTGACAAAAGATAGTTAGGCGCAGCCCCTGGTGTTCGGAAGACCGCACTAGGGGCTCTATAAGCACCTGATCAGAAGGAAAAAGCCGATCCATCACACGCTGCATTAGTTATCGCATAATGCAGAAGAAATACTTAAAGATTTGGTAACCTCTCGAACAGCTGACCAGCTCTCGCCGTATCACGACAATCAGTTTTCGGCTTTCTCTACTGAGGCGCTCGTCCGAAAGAACCGGGATGCAATCGCAGTAGTTCTCCCTTTACTACCCTAGCCAATATAGCGGAACATAGGGTAGCAAGCACAGGAGCCGGGCAACCCAACTATTGACCCAAGACATGATTCGGAGCCGATGCATATAATGCTATAAGTTCGGGGTGCCGAACGACTGTGAAGGTGTTCGGACTTTATTACCGTATTATGGGTACAACGAGGCCCCTGGCATATTAAGGCATATTGTAGTGTATGGATGCCATTTGACAAAGAGTGTCAATAAGAAACAACAGCAAGTAAGCATCATATAAAGCCACATGTTGTAATTGAATAATACGTCGATGTGTACGAGTAGAAGTAATGTGATAAAAAGAAATATGACTTCGGAACCTGCTGAGACCAGGCGGAGGAGGCTGTGTGCTGATCTGGGTTGTAATCAGATGGTCATCAAGGGGAACATCTAAGGATTCCCTTATGCGTTCGAGCTGTTTCCCTCCTTGGTATATTCGTCCGCTCATGGGTCTAGTTGTCATGTCTGTAGTGATGGCCTACACAAAAGTGGACCTGCAAAGAAAATGCAAAAAATGTTTGTGTGCCACGGAGCGGTTAAGCCGCATTGTGTGGCCTATCCTAGCTTTGGCTGCATCTACCGCCAGAGTGTTTAATTGAGCTCTTGACGAGCTGGGCTATCCTGTCGTGAAGTAGTTCGGACTCCTTTGATGGTGTCCGGAAGCTTGGCTGTCGTCTGAAGGTTCGATTGAAAGATGCCACTTTGTGCTTCTACTGTTAAGGTGACGGTGTACTCTTCGGCATGGAGGGAGCGTTCGGCCTTGCCATTAACTGTTATGACACCGCACGGACCGGGCATCTTGAACTTAAGGTAGGCATAATGTGGCACCGCGTTGAATCGAGCAAACGTGGTTCGTCCGAGCAATGCTTGATAGCTGCTACGAAAAGGGACGACATCAAAGATTAACTCTTCGTTGCGGTAATTATCCAGTGGTCCAAAGACTACCTCCAGAGTGATGGAGCCTATACAACGGGCCTCCACACCTTGTATAACACCTTTAAAGGTGGTTTTAGTGGGTTTGATCATTGAAGGATCGATACGAATCTTGCGCACTGTGTCCTCATACAGCAGGTTCAGACTGCTGCCTCCATCCATAAGGACTCGTGTGAGGTGGAATCCGTCAATTAGTGGGTCAAGGACTAGTATGTCTGAGTTGCCCTGACTGGTATTGGCTGCACGATCCGTACGGTCAAAGGTGATCGGGTCGGACGACCATAGGTTATATTTTGGGGCGACTGGCTCCGTTGCGTCGACATCCCTAAGTGTGCACCTCCGCTCCCGCTTGGGAATATGGGTGGCGTTTATCGTGTTCACCATTTTGATTTGCGGGGGAAACTTCTTTTGCCCTCCTGTGTTCGGTGGTCGGGGCTCCTCGTCGTTGTCATCGCTTTGCGACCCCTTCTCCTTGGTTTCGGTACTGACCTGCCGGCTTGTTTGAAGACCCAGCATTCTTTGTTGGTATGATTGGCTGGTGTTCCTGGGGTGCCGTGAATTTGGCATGGACGGTCGAGTATACGGTCCAAACTGGACGTGCCCGGACTATTTCTTTTGAATTATTTCTTCCTTTGACCGGTATTAGAGCCGCCTAATCCGGCATTGACGGTCGTGTCTTTAGCGTTATCGTCATTATTTCGACATTTATAGTTGCTGCGTTGGGACTTGCCGTTGTTATCTCTTGGTTCCGAAGTGCCATGATTTCTTGATTTGCTGTTGCTGCGAGCCAACCAGTTGTCCTCGCCCGCACAAAAGCGGGTCATGAGTGTCGTAAGGGCTGTCATGGATTTCGGCTTCTCTTGGCCAAGGTGTCGAGCAAGCCACTCGTCACGGATGTTATGCTTAAAGGCCGCTAGGGCTTCGGCATCCGGACAGTCGATGATTTGGTTCTTTTTGGTTAAGAACAGAGTCCAGAATTTCCTGGTTGACTCTCCGGGCTGTTGGGTTATGTGACTTAGGTCATCAGCGTCCGGTGGTCGCACATAAGTGCCCTGGAAGTTGTCAAGGAATGCATCTTCCAGGTTCTCCCAACAGCCAATGGAGTTTGCCGGCAGACTATTCAGCCAATGCCGAGCCGGTCCCTTGAGCTTTAGTGGGAGGTACTTGATGGCACGTAGATCATCACCGCAGGTCATGTGAATGTGGAGAACGAAATCTTCAATCCATACCGTGGGTTCTGTTGTCCCATCATATAGTTCAATGTTTATGGGTTTAAACCCTTCTGGGAACTCATGCTCCGTTACTTCGTCAGTGAAGCATATGGGGTGTGCAGCGCCTCTATGCCGGGTTACGTCGCAACGCAGTTCCAACGAGTCTGGTCTGCTGTATTCGGCCCGGACAGATTTGTATTTAGTATATCCGGCGTGGCGATCATCGTCACGTGTTGGGGTGCACTCCCGCGATCTGTAGATCGATCTTGACTGTCCTGCTTTGTTTTCCAATTCGTCTCGCAGGTCATGCGTGTAGACCTGGGCCTTCGTGTTTTTGTTTGATTGGCGACGGTGTGTGGGATGGTGTTCGAGATGATATGCCGCTTTGTCTCGGCCACGAGGTGGTCGGTCAGCTGCATTCTGCGCTGGTAGTGTAGGCTCTAGTGCCTCGTCCTCGAATTGAGGTAACAACCTGCGCCTCGTGTAGCTTTTGGTTGGGAGGTCGAGTCTGTATTCCTCGGCCGCCAGGACCTCAATCCATCTGTAAGTGAGCAGATGTTGATCAGCTTGGAGCTCCTGCTGTTTTTTCTTCAGGCTCTTTGCAGTGGCTATAAGCCGGCGCTTGAAGCGCTCCTGCTCAACGGGATCCTCAGGCATGATAAATTCTTCGTCACCGAGGCTCACCTCGTCTTCGAAGAGGGGCATTTAATTGTCATCCTCCGAGTCTTCATCCATTGCCTATTCATCAGGGCTAGCTTGCCCGTCCTCCCGTCCGGCCTGCTCGAATCTTGGCTTTTCGGGATTGTTTTCGTGTTCAACATCATCCGGAGTGCTATTGTCTCTTGTGTCGGTATCGCTGTCTTTGCTATGGCGGGATTTAGAGCGGCGCCGCTGACGTTGGCGCTTTGATTGCTTCTCAAGAGGATCACCCTCTGTTGCATCCTTTTGATCCTCCCCATCGTTTTCTTTGGGTGTGTCCACCATATATATATCATATGATGAGGTGGTTGTCCAGCTCCCTGTGGGCGGTGGTTCCTCTTATTCTCCGGCATCGTCGTCCATACCATCGATGTCTTTGGAGTCGAAATCAAGCATGTCGGTTAAGTCATCGATAGTGGCTATTAAGTGGGTAGTGGGTGGGTAACGAATTCCTTCATCGTCCGCTTCCCACTCAAGCCGGACATAGTTCGGCCAAGAGTCTCCTGATAGGGAGAGAGATTTTAATGAGTTTAGCACGTCGCCCAAGGGCGAGTGCTGAAAGATATCCGTGGAGCTAAACTCCAAAATCGGTGCCCAGTCAGGTCTGATGGGCACGGATGCACGCGGTTCGGAGCCTATGGCTGGAGACGAGTCCGAGGGTCCGAAGACGAATACCTCCTTGGAAGTGAGATCTGTGTTCGGCTCTATCGCCGCTGAGTGTGCGGCCTCCATCGCGGGGTTCATACACCCATCCTCGGATGGCACGATCTGTTCTGGATTTAAAGCCGGGGTAGCTATAGGTGTGATCGCCTGAACAACGTCCGATGGCAGATCTAAGTCATACTCATCGCGACTGTAGGGCGCACTTGTCATGGGCTCGAATCCGTCGAAGATCAAGTCTCCGCGAATGTCGGCAGTGTAGTTTAGGCTTCCAAACCTGACCTGATGGCCAGGGGCGTAGCTATCGATCTGCTCCAGACGGCCAAGCAAATTGGCCCGCAGTGCGAAACCGCTGAATACGAAGATCTGTCTGGGGAGGAAAACCTCACCCTGGATCGCATTGTTGTAGATGATTGCAGGGGCCATCAAGCCTTATGATGACGACACAGTGGAACTCTCAATGAAAGCACCAATGTCGGTGTCAAAACCGGCGGATCTCAGGTAGGGGGTCCCGAACTGTGTGTCTAAGGCTAATGGTAACAAGAGGTGGGGGACACAATGTTTACCCAGGTTCGGGCCCTCTCTATGGAGGCAATACCCTACTTCCTGCTTGATTGATCTTGATGATATGAGTATTACAAGAGTTGATCTACCACGAGATCGTAGAGGCTAACCGTAGAAGCTAGCCTATGATTATGATTGTTCTTGTCCTATGGACTAAACCCTCTGGTTTATATAGACACTGGAGGGGGCTAGGGTTACACAAAGTCGGTTACAGAGAAAGAAATCTACATATCCGAATTGCCAAGCTTGCCTTCCACGCAAAGGAGAGTCCCACCTGGACACGGGACGAAGTCTTCAATCTTGTATCTTCATAGTCCAATAGTCCGGCATAAGCATATAGTCTGGCTATCTGAGGACCCCCTAATCCAGGACTCCCTCAGTCACTGCGAGTATCAGAGAGATATCTCTGGGCCCTCTCGGTAATACACATAATAAGAAGCCTTGCAAGCAAAGTGAATAATGAGTTAGTTCCAGGATGAGGTATTACGGAATGAGTAAAGAGACTTGCCAATAACGATATTGAACTAGGTATGGAGATACCGACGATCGAATCTCGGGCAAGTAACATACCTATGGACAAAGGGAATTACGTATGTTGTCATAACGGTTTGACCGATAAAGATCTTCATAGAATATGTAGGAGCCAATATGGGCATCCAGGTTCCGCTATTTGTTAATGACCGGAGAGGTGTCTCGGTCATGTCTACATAGTTCTCGAACCTGTAGGGTCTGCACACTTAACGTTCGATGACAATATAATATTATATGAGTTGATTTAGTGACCGAATGTTATTTGGAGTCCCGGATGAGATCACGGACATGACGAGCCGTCTCGAAGTGGTCGATAGGTAAAGACGGATATAAGCTAGTAGCTAAATGGCTTCTTCTCTCTCTTTGATTCTCAATACCATGTTGTCCTCAATGTTCTTGGAGATATATTTGATGTAATACTCTTTTGCGGTGTGTTTGACGAGGTCCGATGAATTGTGGATTTATGATCAGATTATCTATTAATATTATTTGAGTCTTCTCTGAATTCTTGTATGCATGATTTGATGTCTTTGCAAGTCTCTTCGAATTATCGGTTTAGTTTGGCCTACTAGATTGGTTTTTCTTGCAATGGGAGAAGTGCTTAGCTATGGGTTCAATCTTGCGGTGTCCTTTCCCAGTGGCAGTAGGGGCAGCAAGGCACATATTGTATTGCTGCCATCGAGGATAAAAAGATGGGGTTTTCATCATATTGCTTGAGTTAATTCCTTTACATCATGTCATCTTACTTAATGCGTTACTCCGTTCTTTATGAACTTAATACTCTAGATGCATGCTGGATAGTGGTCGATGTGTGGAGTAATAGAAGTAGATGTAGAATCGTTTCGGTCTACTTGACATGGATGTGATGCCTATATTCATGATCATTGCCTTAGATATCGTCATAATTATGCGCTCTGCTATCAATTGCTCGACAGTAATTTGTTCACTCACCATAATATTTACTATCTTGAGAGAAGCCACTAGTGAAACCTATGGCCCACGGGTCTCTTTTCCATTATATTGAATCTCTTTTCCATCATATTAGTTTCTGATCTACTATTTTACAATCTTTTACTTTCCAATCTATAAATCAAAAATACCAAAAATATTTACTTTACCATTTATCTATCACTATCAGATCTCACTTTTGCAAGTAACAGTGAAGGGATTGACAACCCCTTTATCTCGTTGGGTGCAAGTTTGTTGATTATTTGTGCAAGTACTCGGTGACTTGTGCGTAAGCTCCCACTGGATTGATACCTTGGTTCTCAGACCGAGGGAAATACTTACTCTACTTTGCTGCATCAGCTTTACCTCTTCAAGGGAAAAAATCAACTCAAGCTTAAGAAGTAGCAGGAAGAATTCTGGCGCCGTTGCCAGGGAGATTTACGCAAAGTCAAGACAGACCAAGGACCCATCATAAACTTTGCCTCTCATTTTCCTCTCTCCCACCTCTAAAACAGTTTTCAAAAAGATTTCCCTTTTCTTCGCCTCTCTTCCGTTCGTCTTCTTCACTTGCTTTTTGTGTGCTCATTTGTTAGTTTGGTTTGTTGCCACCATGTCTGAAATTGGGGAGGTTATTGTTGAAAAGGATAGTAGTAA
>NC_041386.1:692369905-692403528 GCF_002162155.2 Triticum dicoccoides
CTAATCCTCATGAAGAACCTACTATCTTGCACACTAAAAAGTTTCGCATTGGTAGCGGCAATATTATTGGGAAAGGGGTTATTCAAGTTTCTTTACTTGTGATGGTGCTTTACCCACTATGTGTGGATCTACTCTTCATAAAACTAGTAGTATTGTGGATGCTATATCTTTGATCGTAGTTGAACTTGAAAGACAATTTATTCACATGCATCTATCCATACAAAGGATTTTTCTAGAGTTCTCTAATATTGAGCATTCTTCTGTTAAGCACGCAGCTACCATCTTTCTAGCACATGAGTTTAGATTTATAATAAAATAGGCTAGTGAAATTTTTGCGCATTATAGGGTAGACGCTAGTCGTCCTCCCATAGAAGCAATTCTCTTTAACAAAGAAGACATAATGTGTTTACGATCCTTAGATCATGTTGCTTATAATGAAAATTTAAGAAAAAGGGTTCCTACCGATGTTCTAGTTGATAAGATTTCTGAGCTTAATGGTGATTTGGCGAGAACAACGGGTTGGGTTTTTCTCTTGAACAAAAGCTCATGACTTTTTGCCAAAAGAATGCTTATATTGATGTGTTGGTTGTACAATATGAAGGGCCAAAAGAGGAACCAATTCTTCCCGAGCTTGATCTTGGGGATTTTTGTCCCATTAAGTTTAGCCCTTTTTATTACTTTTGTTTGCCACAAATAAAACTTGCTGCTGAACATAGAGAGTATGAGATGAGTTTTCGAGATTTGCCTTATCATTATTGTGGCAGTAATTAGATCTATTCGCATTTTTATGCCTAGCTAAGGGCGCTAAACAATAGCGCTTGTTGGGAGGAAACCCAATTTTATTTTTGTTCTTCTCTTTTTGTTCCTGTTCAGTAATAAATCATTCATCTAGCCTCTGGTTAGATGTGGTTTTATGTTTAATTAGTGTTTGTGGCAAGTTAAACCTATAGGATAGCTTACGGTGATAGTTGTGTTGATCCTGCTGAAAATCAGAAAATTTTGCGCCAACAAAATAATTTTAATAATTCACAGGCACGTGCTTTTAATCTGATTGTTTTTTCTCTGGATTTATACACAAATTTATCAGGATTTCCTAATTTTTCAGAATTTTTTGAGTTAAAGAAGTATTCAAGAGTTACAGATTACTACAGACAGTTCTGTTTTTGACAGATTCTGTTTTGTGTGTGTTGCTTGCTTATTTTGATGAATCTATGGGTAGTATCGGGGGATATGAACCATGGAAAAGTTGGAATACAGTAGAAATAACACCAATATACATAAAGAATGAGTTTGCAACAGTAGCTTAAAGTGGTGATTTATTTTCTTATACTAACGGAGCTTGTCGGTGTCAAAACCGGAGGATCTCGGGTAGGGGGTCCCGAACTGTGCGTCTAGGCGGATGGTAATAGGAGACAAGGGACACGATGTTTTACCCAGGTTCGGGCCCTCTTGATGGAGGTAAAACCCTACGTCCTGCTTGATTGATATTGATGATGTGGATGTTACAAGAGTAGATCTACCACGAGATCAAGGAGGCTAAATCCTAGAAGCTAGCCTATGGTATGATTGTTGTTATTGTTGTTGTCCTACGGACTAAAACCATTTGGTTTATATAGACACCGAAGAGGGCTAGGGTTACACAGAGTCGGTTACAATGGTAGGAGATCTACATATCTGTATCGCCAAGCTTGCCTTCCACGCCAAGGAAAGTCCCATCCGGACACGGGACGAAGTCTTCAGTCTTGTATCTTCATAGTCTTGGAGTCCGGCCGATGATGATAGTTCGGCTATCCGGACACCCCCTAGTCCAGGGCTCCCTCAGTAGCCCCTGAACCAGGCTTCAATGACGACGAGTCCGGCGCGCATATTGTCTTCGGCATTGCAAGGCGGGTTCCTTCTCCAAATAACTTGTAGAAGATTGTGAACACCAGGATAGTGTCCGGCTCTGCAAAAATAAATTCCACCGTAGAGAGAATAATATTTACACAAGTTCAATCTGCTGACATATTTCGTGGCGTGACGTCACACCACAACCAAGCCTTCACTCGAATCATTTTTATTATACCGCCTCAGCGCGTTTAGCGAAGCGGTTTCCTTGGCACATCTTGTCCAAGCAGAGATCGTGCTCCCCCTATTCCAGGATTCTCATCAACACGGACATGGGTAACCCAACCGCACCATTGATTGCGGCGCTTGGGAGAAAAGCAAGTTTTACCAGGCTGGTGGGGACACATAGTTTTGTCTACCCATATATAAGGGGATAAGGATCCACCCTTTTACCTGCGCCTTCTTCCTCCTTCGCTTATCCATCTCCGTGCACTTGAGCTCCAGCGCCCAAGTCCGCACATCTCGCCTCGACCTTCTCCACTCATGTGCGGAGCGGGAGGCAAGTGGATGGCCTCTGTTACGGAGGGGCATATCGAGAGGCTGCGCGGCGCCTGATACCTGTCCAGCGACATCGCGCACCGGCTCCCCAACAAGGGGCAGCTCATCCCCACCCCCAGGCCCCATGAGAGGGTGGTATTCCTTCGCCATTTCCTCCGCGGACTGGGCTTCCCACTTCACCCCTTTGTCCGGGGGCTCATGCTCTACTACGGCCTGGATTTCCATGATCTGGCCCCAATTTCATCCTCAACATTTCGGCGTTTATCGTCGTGTGCGAGGCTTTCCTCTGCATCCAGCCCCACTTCGGCTTGTGGCTCAAGATCTTCAATGTCAAGCCGAAGGTCGTGAAGGAGAATCAAGCGGAATGCGGAGGCGTCATGGTGGGCAAGATACCCAACGTTACTTGGCTCGAGGGCGCCTTCGTGGAAACCATCAAGGGGTGGCAATCGGGGTGGTTCTACATCACCGAGCCGCGTGACCCTAAATGGGCAGCGGCCCCCGAATTCAGATCTGGCATCCCCACACGGCTCACTTCTTGGAAGGAGAGTGGCCTGACTTGGGGCGATTCGGAGGAGCTGACCGGACTCCAAGCCTGTATCCAGAAGCTGGTGGACAAGAAGCTCAAGCTTGTCAACGTAGTCCAGGTCATGCTCATCCGCCAGATCCTCCCGTGCCAACAACGGGCCTTTAAATTGTGGGAGTTCGATCCGGCTCAGCACCGAACCTTGAGCGGGCTCTTCGACACTAGGTACGAAGATGCCTGGAAGGTGCTTTTTAAGGGCGCCGAGGCCCCCGCATCCGCTATCGAAGATCGCGGATTCTCCTCGCACCGTCAAGCTGACGACGTAAATGATCTTACCCTTTACGGGACACTTGTTTTCCATAGTTTGACTCTATGCGGGATCTAAACTCCCTTTCCTTTGACAGGACTGGCTGAAGAAGGCCGAGCAGACTAACTGTCCGGCCCCTTTGCTAGAAGACCCAGTTGATGCCCATCTGGCGGGGCTGCTGGTTCTGGCACCCCATGTGGTGCCGGAGAAGAAGGCCAAGAAGGAGGCCACGGGTACTCGAAAGAGTTCCCGTTTTCAGGTGTCTGACGACTCCGAGGCGGACTCCTCCCCCGAGGACGAGGAGGAGAAGAAAAAGGTCTCTCCCCCAGCGGGGGGAGGGAAGAAAAGGAAGGCCTCCCTAGCAAGGCAGGCCGAAGGGTCCAAGAAGGGATGGACTCTTCCCCCGGACTGTTCCGCCAACGCCGATGACGACGACGAGGATTGGCCTCCAAGGGCCAAGCCCCTAGCGAGATCGTAAATATCCGGACTCCTGAATACTTCATGATTTTTCTTTTTGCCACTTGGTGTCTTTCTAACACTGCATACAACCCTGTAGTCCGCCCAAGGACGATCTTCCCGCTTCGTCGAGCGGGTCCTTGGGTTCGTCGGATGTGAATAGCACTTCACTTCCAACAGCCTCTTCTCCCTGCGATGCTGACGACATCGAGGTGGGATCCCAGAGAGGGACCCATCCGGAGGAGGAGGACCCGGAGGTAGCACAGGGCGACCTCCCAAACTTCGTGCCGGACTCCGCACCGGAACTTGCAGTGGTTCTGGAGTCCGGCAGGCGGCCCCTTCACAAGAAGGGCAAGACCGTGGCGCCGGCGGCCTCCGTCCAACCGGAGGCGCCCGATAACTTGCTGGAGGCGCTCAACAGCGCTTCCATCGAGGAGGAACACCGCACTGTCATGAGTGCGGTGATTCAGAAGGTCCAGCTCGCCAAAAGCGGGCTGACCGAAGCCTGCTGCAGCCTTCTATCAGGCTTTGAGGTAAGAATATTAATATATGTAAAATAGTACCGCATAGACAGTAGCCCCTGATGCTCGGTTCGGTGTTCGGAAAGAAAAGCCGGACTGAGGATCTAAAAAGATATACGCAGGAGTCATAAAAAATATGTCGATATGGGATTGCAGGCTACCCTGCTGACCTCTGCCGCACTGACTGCGGAGGTCAATGCTTTGAAGCAAAACCTCGAGTGGTCCGAGAACAAGCTCGGCCGTGCCAAGAAGCAACTCGAGGATGAAGAAGGTGAGTAGCACCTTATTAAACTTGTACCTTACAGAAAAGGATTTGGTTGCAAAAAGAATGACAAGGATAACGTGGGTATTGCAGGGGCCACAAACGAGGTGGCGACCCTGAAGGAGGCAGTGTCCGTGGCCGAACGTAATGCGGCCGCGGAGCGCGCCGAGCGAGAGAAGCAGGAGGCGTGGGTGGCGGAGGTACGGCAAGAGCTCCAGGCTCTCGTGGAAAAACATGAGAGTTTGGAGCGTGACTCGAAGACTCGAGAGTCCGAGCTTGCATCGGCTCTTGAGAGTGCCAAATCCACTAAGGCCGAAGCCTACAAGGCCCTCCAGGAAATCGAGGCGTTGAAGAAAATAGCATCGGGTAAGGCATTTTTCGTGCAAAGCAAGCATGTGGATGTGGATTATGTGTTACTTACCCGAATTCAGAGCTCTCCAGGAGCGTTCGCAGATCTGCCCCGCAGCGTGTCCGATGTTGCCGCTTTCTACAGGGCCGAGGAGGGGAGCACGACGGATAAGGTCTTCTGGTCTCAGTATGCTGAGGCCGGACATCCGGTTCCCCTTAGCGACCAGCTGAAGCAGCTGGTCGAGCTCCACAAGGTGGCCAAATAGGCCATGAAGGGCCCCATAGTTCGGCTGTGGCCCAATGAGGCCATGCCTGGGAGCTACTTCGGCCTGGTGCGGCGGCTGGTGGATGCGTGTCCATGGGTTGAGGTCATCAAGCGATCGGCCTGTATTGAAGGTTCCCGTCGGGCCCTTACCCATGCTAAGGTGCACTGGGGCAAGATGGATGCTGAGAAGCTTGTGACGGACGCGCCACCGCCAGGCAAGGAGTATCGCACGCCCGAGATGTATTACAAGAGTGTCCTGAAGGGTGCCCGCACTATTGCGGGTGAGTGCTCCAATAATGTAATATTTGAGTAAACTCGCATTTTGTTATCCTGTGCGCAGAAAACTTTGTTCATATGTGCTAAGCAATGCTTGTTGATTTAAAATATTACCTTCTGTGCGACTGTTTATCAAATCTGAGAGATGGCAAGTCATCGGCTTCAGCCCCCATGCCACGAGTGCTGGGGTGTTCAGTATAAATTTGAGCACTCTTGTTCCCATATTTGGGTCCATCTAGCGAGGCGCTCAACACGACGAACTAGGCAACCGGACTTATAATGCTTGAACACTCTCACTTAGCCATAGAATTCTATAATTTTAAATTTCGGCGAAGCCCCTAGTGTTCGGAAGGACGAATTCGGGGCGCTATGCACGCCTGGGCCGGACAAAGCCGGTTCCTCGCTCTAAGCGGCATAAGTCTTTAGGGACTCGAAAAAACCTCTCGAACAGCGACCGGCTCTCGCTCATCATGACAGTCAGTTTTAGCTTTCTCCACTGAGGCGTTAGCCCAGCTCAACTGGGGCGCAATCGCAGTGGTTCTCCCAGTGCTACCTTAGCCGATATAACGGAACGTAAGGTGCCAAAACATGGGAGCCGGGCAAACCCAACTATTGACCCAAGACATGATTCGGAGCTGATGCATATAATGCTATAAGTTCGGAGTGCCGCACTTGTGAAAGTGTTCGGACTTATCACACCATGATGTGGGGAACATAAGCCCCTGGTGTTTTTAGCTGTACCAAAGTGTACGGATGCAACATGTCGCAAATGAACATATGTATAAGAAAGAAATGCAATTATAAGCAAAAAGGTACTGCATTGTTTTATTCAAGAAGTACTGCTATCAATGCAGAATGATACAAATAGTGCGATAAGCAAGGTACGGGACTATTAAACATGTCCCCCTCCAGGGGTAGGCTGCGGAGTGGTGTATAAAACAGATTTAATGCTCATAAGGGAGACCACCTGGATATTCGTCGCAGCCTTTCTCCTTCCCTGGCTGTTGCATCGTGAGTTCGGCCGGTCTACTGACGGACAGTGCCTTTGGTAAACGGAGTCCTGTGGGTAAGAAAAGAAAAAAGGAAAAAGAAAAAAAGAAATGACACACTTGGGAGCCCCTGATGTGGTTGAGCCGCATTCTGGGCCTGTCGTGGTCGTGCCCCTTCCCCTATGCCCATGGTATCTCCAGAGCATAATGATGTACGCGAAGGACCAGTCTTGCGATCTTGCGAGGGATGGGGTTGGGGTCGCATTGCTACGCGTGCTCGGAACGCGCCAGGTGGTCTTGTTGTAGATTACTTCGGACGCGTTTGGCCGTGTCCGATCGCTTAACGGCCGGACTTGAGAATTTCCTTAAGAGGCTGCATTGTACTTCTGCCGCGAGAGCCGCTGTATGTTCCTTCGTTCGGAGGGAGCGCTCGGTGTTTCCGTTGACCGTGATGACTCCTCGAGGGCCTGGCATCTTGAGCTTGAGGTATGCGTAGTGCGGCACCGCGTTGAACTTTGCAAACGCGGTCCGTCCGAGAAGAGCGTGATAGCCGCTGCGGAACGGAACTATGTCGAAGATTAACTCCTCGCTTCGGAAGTTATCCGGTGATCCGAAGACCACTTCCAGTGTGACTGAGCCCGTACAATTGGCCTCTACACCTGGTATGACGCCTTTGAAGGTCGTCTTTGTGGGTTTAATCCTTGAGGGGTCTATGCCCATCTTGCGCACTGTGTCCTGATAAAGCAGGTTCAGGCTGCTGCCGCCGTCCATCAGGACTCTGGTGAGGTGAAACCCATCGACGATTGGGTCTAAAACCAAAGAGGCGAATCCGCCGTGGCGGATGCTGGTGGGGTGGTCCCTTCGATCAAAAGTGATCGGGCAAGAGGACCATGGGTTGAACTTCGGGGCGAATGGCTCCATCGCGTATACGTCCCTGAGTGCACGCTTCCGCTCCCTCTTGGGTATGTGGGTTGCGTATATCATATTCACCGTCCGCACTTGTGGGGGAAAACCCTTCTGTCCTCTGTTGTTCGGCGGTCGGGTCTCTTCTTCGTCATTGCTATGCAGCCCCTTGTCATTGTTTTCGGCGATTATCTTGCCTGCCTGCTTGAATACCCAACAGTCCCTGTTGGTGTGGTTGGCTGGCTTTTCGGGGGTGCCGTGTATTTGGCATGAGCGATCGAGTATTCGGTCCAAATTGCACGGACCCGTAGTAGTTCTTTTGAATGGCTTCTTCCGCTGACCGGGTTTCGAGCCTCTGAATCCGGCGTTGACTGCCGTATCCTCATTATTGTCGCCATTAATGCGGCATTTATTCTTGTTGCGACGTGACCTGCCATTGCGATCCTTAGTATCCGGACTGCCGGAATTTTTGCTGAGGTTGTTGCTGCGAGCTAGCCAGCTGTCCTCTCCCGCGCAAAAGCGGGTCATGAGTGATGTGAGGGCTGCCATGGATTTCGGCTTTTCCTGTCCCAGGTGCCGGGCAAGCCACTCATCGCGGATGTTATGTTTGAAGGCTGCGAGGGCCTCCGCATCCGGACAGTCGACGATTTGATTTTTCTTAGTTAAGAACAGTGTCCAGAATTGTCTGGCTGCTGAATTATGTGGCTTAGGTCATCAACGTCTGGTGGTCGCACATACGTGCCCTGGAAGTTATCAAGGAATGCGGCTTCCAGGTCCTCCCAATATCCAATTGATTCTGATGGCAAGCTGTTAAGCCAATGCCGAGCTGGTCCTTTAAGCTTGAGCGGGAGGTATTTGGTGGCGTGAAGATTGTCACCGCGGGCCATGTGGATATGAAGGAGATAGTCTTAGATCCAAACCGCGGGGTCTGTTATGCCGTCATAGGATTCGATATTCACGGGTATAAACCCTTCATGGATTTGATGATCCATTACTTCGTCTGTGAAGCATAGTGGGTGTGCGGCGCCTCTGTATTGGGCTATATCGCGACGAAGCTCCAACGAGCTTTGTGTATTGTGTTCGGCCCGGCCGGACTTACTTTGTCCGACGCGACGGTTGTCGTCACGTATCATGGGGCGCCCACGCGATCCGTAGATCGATCTTGATTGTCTCGCCTTATCCTCCAATATATCTCGCAAGTCCGGAGCATTCCCCTGTGGCCTTGTGCTTTTCGAGCGGTGCCGGGGTACGGTTCTAGTGAAGGGCCTAGAGGCCTCTCTATCGCGGCGATGAGGTGGCCGGTCAGCCGTATTGTGCTCTGGTGGTGCAGGTTTATATGCCTCCTCCTCTAATCGGGGGAGCAACTTGCGTTTGGGGTAGATTTTGGAGGGGCGTTCGAGCTCATGCTCTTCGGCCGCCAGGACTTCCGTCCATCTGTCGGCTAGCAGATCCTGATCAGCTCTAAGTTGTTGCTGCTTTTTCTTGAGGCTGTTTGCCGTGGCCATAAGCCTGTGTTTGAAACGCTCTTGTTCGACGGGATCCTCAGGCACGACAAATTCGTCGTCGTCGAGGCTTGCCTTGTCTCCCGAGGGAGGCATGTAACTATCTTCCTCTACCTCTTCGTCTGCCGCCCTCTTGTGAGGGATGGCATCTCTGTCCTCCTGCGCTGAATCTTGCTAGAGGGGGTTGTCTTCGACACTGTATGGGGTATTATTATCTCCGGTGCCGGAATCGCCATTCTTGCTGTGGCGGGATTTAGAGCGGCACCGCTGACGCTGGCGCTTGGGCTGTTTCTTGGAGGGGTCTTCCTCCGCTGTTCCTTCGCCATTCCCATCCTTTAGGATATCCACCATGTATATGTCGTATGACGAGGTTGCTTTCCAGTGCCCAGTAGGCGCTGGTTCTTGGTCGTCTCCGGCATCGTCGTCCATACCGTCGATGTCGTCGGAGTCGAAGTCTAGCATGTCGGTTAGATCATCGACAACGGCTACTAAGTGGGTGGTGGGTGGGTCTTGAATTTCTTCGTCGTCCGCATACCAACTGTCCTGACCGCAGTCCGGCCAGGGCTCTCCTGATAACGAGAGATATTTTAGCGAGCTCAAAATGTCGCCAAAAGGTGATTGTTGAAAGATATCCGCGGGGGCGAACTCCATGATCGGCGCCCAATCGGATTCGATTGGTGGGGGCGCGGGAGGTTCGGAGTCCGGCAAGGAGTCCAGCACGTTGGAGTCACGAGCTTCAGAAGGGACAAAGTCAGTATTCAGCTCTATCGCCGTAGAGGTTGCAGCCCCCGAGGTGGTGTCTAACCACCCATCCTCGATCTGCACAGCCGGCTCCGAATCGAAGGTCGGAGCGGACTTGTGTGCGGCCTCCAGGGCACTATCCGGCAGCAGAGCTAAATCATGCCCATCATGATAGTGCGGCATGCTCGGCTGTGGCTCGAATCCATTGAAGATCAAGTCTCCGCGGATGTCAGCCGTAAAGTTCAGACTTCCAAATCTGACCTGACGGCCAGGGGCGTAGCTTTCGATCTGCTCCATATGGCCAACCGAGTTGACCCACAGTGCAAAGCCGCCGAATACGAAGATCTGTCCGGGGAGAAAAGTCTCACCCTGGACCGCGTCATTGTTGATCATCGAAGGAGCCATCGAGCCTATTGGTGACGACACAGAGGAACTCTCAATGAAAGCACCAATGTCGGTGTCAAAACCGGCGGATCTCGGGTAGGGGGTCCCGAAATGTGCGTCTAGGCGGATGGTAACAGGAGACAAGGGACACAATGTTTTACCTAGGTTCGGGCCCTCTTGATGGAGGTAAAACCCTACGTCCTGCTTGATTGATATTGATGATGTGGATGTTACAAGAGTAGATCTACCATGAGATCAAGGAGGCTAAACCCTAGAAGCTAGCCTATGTTATGATTGTTGTTATTGTTGTTGTCCTACGGACTAAAAGCATCCGGTTTATATAGACACCGGAGAGGGCTAGGGTAACACAGAGTCGGTTACAATGGTAGGAGATCTACATATCCACATCGCCAAGCTTTCCTTCCACGCCAAGGAAAGTCCCATCCGGACACGGGACGAAGTCTTCAATCTTGTATCTTCATAGTCTTGGATTCTGGCCGATGATGATAGTTCGACTATCCGGACACCCCCTATTCCAGGACTTCCTCAGAGCTCATGAGATTTTCTGTTGAGTTTTGTGTTGTGAAGTTTTCAAGTTTTCGGTAAGGCTTTGATGGAATCTGGAATAAAGAGTGGCAAGAGCCTAAGCTTGGGGATGCCCACGGCACCCCAAGGTAATATTCAAGGACAACCAAAAGCCTAAGCTTGGGGATGCCCCGGGAAGGCATCCCCTCTTTTGTATTCGTCTATCGATAACTTTACTTGAGGCTATATTTTTATTCACCACATGATATGTGTTTTGCTTGGAGCGTCTTAAATGACTTGAGTCTTTGCTTTTTAGTTTTCCACAATCATCCTTTCTGTACACACCTTTTGAGGACACGCATGAATCGTGATTTATTAGAATACTCTCTATGCTTCACTTATATCTTTTGAGCTAGGCAATATTGCTCTAGTTCTTCACTTATATCTTTTTAGAGCACGACAGTGGCTTTATTTTATAGAAATTGATGAACTCTCATCCTTCACTTATATTATTTTGAGAGTCTTTTTGAAAAGCATGGTAATTTGATTTGGTTATAAATTTAGTCCTAATACAATAGGCATCCAAGATGGATATAATAAAAACTTTCATATAAAGTGCATTGAATACTATGAGAAGTTTGATTATTTATGATTGTTTTGAGATATGAAGATGGTGATATTAGAGTCATGCTAGTGCGTAGTTGTGAATTTGAGAGATACTTGTGTTAAAGTTTGTGATTCTCGTAGCATGCACGTATGGTGAACCTTTATGTGATGAAGTCGGAGCATGATTTATTTTTTGATTGTCTTCCTTATGTGTGGCGGTCGGGAATGAGCGATGATCTTTTCCTACCTATATATCCCCCTAGGAGCATGCGCGTAGTACTTCGTTCCGATAACTAATAGATTTTTGCAATAAGTATGTGAGTTATTTATGACTAATGTTGAGTCCATGGATTATACGCACTCTCACCCTTCCACCATTGCTAGCCTCTCTTGTGCCGCGCAACTTTCGCCGGTACCTATTACGACATTTCTATAGCCATTCCAAGATATATTGCCATGCAACTTTCCACCGTTTGATTTATTATGACACGCTTCATCATTGTCATATTGCTTTGCATGATCTTGTAGTTCACATCATATTTGTGGCAAAGTCACCTTTCATAATTCTTTCATATAGGTCACTCTTGATTCATTTCACATCCCGGTACACCGCCGGAGGCATTAACATAGAGTCATATTTTGTTCTAAGCATTGAGCTGTAATTTTTCGAGTTGTAAGTAAATAAAAGTGTGATGATCTTTATTATTAGAGCATTGTCCCATGTGAGGAAAGGATGATGGAGGATATGATTCCCCCACAAGTCGGGACGAGACTCTGGACAAAAAAATAAAAAAAGAGAAAAAAAAGAGGTCAAGAAGCCAAGAAAAAAAAGAAAAGAAAGAAAGAAAGAAAGAAAAAAAATGAGACAAAAAGAGAGAAGGGACAACGTTACTATCCTTTTTCCACACTTGTGCTTCAAAGTAGCACAATGATCTTCATGATAGAGAGTCTCCTATTTTGTCACTTTCATATACTAGTGGGAATTTTTCATTATAGAACTTGGCTTGTATATTCCAATGATGGGCTTCCTCAAATTGCCGTAGGTCTTCGTGAGCAAGCAAGTTGGATGCACACCCACTTAGTTTCTTTTTGAGCTTTCATAACTTATTGTTGGGGAACGTTGCAGAAAATTAAATTTTTTCCTACGGTTTCACCAAGATCCATCTATGAGTTCATCTAAGCAACGAGTCAAGGGGAAGAGTTTGCATCTACATACCACTTGTAGATCGAGTGCGGAAGCGTTCAAGGGGATGGTGATGATGGAGTCGTACTCGTCGTGATTCGGATCACCGATGACCAACTGCTGAACGGACAGCACCTCCGCGTTCAACACACGTACGGGACGGACGACGTCTCCTCCGTCTTGATCCAGCAAGGAGGAAGGAGAGGTTGAGGAAGGCAGCTCCAACGGCAGCACGAAGGCGTGGTGTAGTTGGTGCAGCAGTACTCCGACAGGGCTTCGCCAAGCACGTACGGAGGAGGAGAGGTGTTGGGGAGGGGAGGGGCTGCGCCTTGAGTTGTGTCCAGCAGCCCTCTATATATAGGAGGAGAAGGGCAAGGGGGGCGGCGGCCAAAGGGTGGGGGGCTTGCCCCCCAAGCAAGTGTTGGAATTATGCCCTAGAGGCAATAATAAATATGTTATTATTATATTTCTTTGTTCATGATAATAGTCTTTTATTCATGCTATAACTGTATTATCCGGAAATCGTAATACACGTGTGAATACATAGACAACACCATGTCCCTAGTAAGCCTCTAGTTAACTAGCTCGTTGATCAATAGATGGTTATGGTTTCCTGACCATGGACATTGGATGTCATTGATAACGGGATCACATCATTAGGAGAATGATGTGATGGACAAGACCCAATCCTAAGCCTAGCATAGAGATCGTGTAGTTCGTATGCTGAAGCTTTTCTAATGTCAAGTATCTTTTCCTTAGACCATGAGATTGTGCAACTCCCGGATACCGTAGGAATGCTTTGGGTGTACCAAACGTCACAACGTAACTGGGTGGCTATAAAGGTGCATTACAGGTATCTCCGAAAGTGTCTGTTGGGTTGGCACGAATCGAGACTGGGATTTGTCACTCCGTGTAAACGGAGAGGTATCTCTGGGCCCACTCGGTAGGACATCATCATAATGTGCACAATATGACCAAGGGGTCGATCACGGGATGATGTGTTACGGAACGAGTAAAGAGACTTGCCGGTAACGAGATTAAACAAGGTATCGGTATACCGACAATCGAATCTCGGGCAAGTACAATACCGCTAGACAAAGGGAATTGTATACGGGATCGATTGAGTCCTTGACATTGTGGTTCATCCGATGAGATCATCGTGGAACATGTGGGAGCCAACATGGGTATCCAGATCCCGCTGTTGGTTATTGACCGGAGAACGTCTCGGTCATGTCTGCATGTCTCCCGAACCCGTAGGGTCTACACACTTAAGGTTCGATGACGCTAGGGTTATAAAGGAAGTTTGTATGTGGTTACCGAATGTTGTTCGGAGTCCCGGATGAGATCCCGGACGTCACGAGGAGTTCTGGAATAGTCCGGAGGTAAAGACTTATATATGGAAAGTTGTTGTTCGGGTTCCGGAAAAAGTTCGGGTTTTTTCGGTATTGTACCGGGAAGCTTCCAGAAGGTTCCGGAGGATTCCGGAGGGGTCCGGAGGTCCGGAAATTGTTCCACCATGTCCAATACAGTAGCATGGGCTGTAAGGGGGCGCCCTAGCCTTTATGGGCCAAGGGAACCAGCCCCCAAGGCCCATGCGCATGGGAAGGGGGAAACCCTAAATGGGGAGGCCTCCACTGGACTTGGGAGGCACTCCTCCCCCCTTGGCCGCACCCCTTGGGGTGGGAAACCCTAAAGGGGGCGCAGCCCCCCCTTCCCCCTATATATAGTTGAGGTTTAGGGCTGCTAAACACATGAGAACTTCTCCCTCTTGGTGCAGCCCTACCTCTCTCCCTACTCCTCCTCTCCCGTGGTGCTTAGCGAAGCCCTGCTGGATTTCCACGCTCCTCCACCACCACCACGCCGTTGTGCTGCTGTTGGATGGAGTCTTCCTCAACCTCTCCCTCTCTCCTTGCTGGATCAAGGCGTGGGAGACGTCACCGGGCTGTACGTCTGTTGAACGCGGAGGTGCCGTCCGTTCGGCACTAGGATCTCCGGTGATTTGAATCACGACGAGTACGACTCCTTCAACCCCGTTCTCTTGAACGCTTCCGCTTAGTGATCTACAAGGGTATGTAGATGCACTCTCCTTCCCCTCATTGCTGGTTTCTCCATAGATAGATCTTGGTGATACGTAGGAAAATTTTGAATTTCTGCTACGTTCCCCAACAGTGGTATCGGAGCTAGGTCTATTGCGTAGATTCTTTGCACGAGTAGAACACAAAGTAGTTGTGGGCGTTGATGTTGTTCAATATGCTTACCGTTACTAGTCCAATCTTGTTTCGACGGTATTGTGGGATGAAGCGGCCCGGACCGACCTTACACGTACTCTTACGTGAGACAGGTTCCACCGACTGACATGCACTTGGTGCATAAGGTGGCTAGCGGGTGCCAGTCTCTCCCACTTTAGTCGGAACGGATTCGATGAAAAGGGTCCTTATGAAGGGTAAATAGCAATTGGCATATCACGTTGTGGTCTTGCGTAGGTAAGAAACGTTCTTGCTAGAAATCCATAGCAGCCACGTAAAACATGCAAACAACAATTAGAGGACATCTAACTTGTTTTTGCAGGGTATGCTATGTGATGTGATATGGCCAAGAAGAATGTGATGAATGATATGTGATGTATGAGATTGATCATGTTCTTGTAATAGGATTCACGACTTGCATGTCGATGAGTATGACAACCGGCAGGAGCCATAGGAGTTGTCTTTATTTATTGTATGACCTGCGTGTCATTGAACAACGCCATGTAATTACTTTACTTTATTGCTAACCGGTAGCCATAGTAGTAGAAGTAATAGTTGGCGAGACAACTTCATGAAGACACGATGATGGAGATCATGATGATGGAGATCATGGTGTCATGCCGGTGACGATGATGATCATGGAGCCCCGAAGATGGAGATCAAAAGGAGCAAAAAATGATATTGGCCATATCATGTCACTATTTGATTGCATGTGATGTTTATCATGTTTATGCATCTTATTTGCTTAGAACGACGGTAGTAAATAAGATGATCCCTTACAAAAAATTTCAAGAAGTGTTCTCCCCAAACTGTGCACCGTTGCTACAGTTCGTCGCTTCTAAGCACCACGTGATGATCGGGTGTGATGGATTCTTACGTTCACATACAACGGGTGTAAGATAGATTTACACACGCGAAAACACTTAGGGTTAACTTGACGAGCCTAGCATGTACAGACATGGCCTTGGAACACGGAGACCGAAAGGTCGAGCATGAGTCGTATAGTAGATACGATCAACATGAAGATGTTCACCGATTATGACTAGTCCGTCTCACGTGATGATCGGACACGGCCTAGTTGACTCGGATCATGTAATCACTTAGATGACTAGAGGGATGTCTATCTGAGTGGGAGTTCATAAGATGAACTTAATTATCCTGAACATAGTCAAAAGACCTTTTGCAAATTATGTCGTAGCTCGCGCTATAGTTCTACTGTTTAGATATGTTCCTAGAGAAAATTATAGTTGAAAGTTGATAGTAGCGATTATGCGATCAGTAGAAAGCTTATGTCCTTAATGCACCGCTTAGTGTGCTGAACCCCAAACGTCGTTTGTGGATGTTGCGAACATCGGACATACACGTTTTGATAACTACGTGATAGTTCAGTTAAATGGTTTAAGTAGAGGCACCAAAGACGTTTTTCGAAACATCGCGGAACATATGAGATGTTTCGAGGGCTGAAATTGGGATTTCAGGCTCGTGCCCACGTCAAGAGGTATAAGACCTCCGACGATTTTCTTAGCCTGCAAACTAAGGGAGAAAAGCTCAATCGTTGAGCTTGTGCTCAGATTGTCTGAGTGCGACAATCACTTGAATCGAGTGGGAGTTGATCTTCCAGATGAGATGGTGATGTTTCTCCAAAGTCATTGCCACCAAGCTGCTAGAGCTTCGTGATTAACTATAACATATCAGGGATAGATATGATGATCCTTGAGGTATTCACGATGTTTGACACCGCGAAAGTAGAAATCAAGAAGGAGCATCAATTGTTGATGGTTGGTGAAACCACTAGTTTCAAGAAGGGCAAGGGCAAGAAGGGACACTTCATGAAACGGCAAATTAGCTGCTGCTCTAGTGAAGAAACCCAAGGTTGAACCCAAACCCGAGACTAAGTGCTTCTGTAATAAGGGGAACAACCACTGGAGCAGAATTACCCTAGATACTTGGTAGATGAGTAGGCTGGCAAAGTCAATAGAAGTATATTAGATATACATTATGTTAATGTGTACTTTACTAGTACTCCTAGTAGCACCAGGGTATTAAGATACCGGTTCAGTTGCTAAGTGTTAGTAACTCGAAATAAAAGAGCTACGGAATAAACGGAGACTAGCTAAAGGTGAGCTGACGATATGTGTTGGAAGTGTTTCCAAGTTTGATGTGATCAAACATCGCACGCTCCCTCTACCATCAAGATTAGTATTAAACCTGAATAATTGTCATTTGGTGTTTGCGTTGAGCATAGACATAATTGGATTATGTCTATCACAATACGGTTATTCATTTAAGGAGAATAATGGTTACTCTATTTATTTGAATAATACCTTCAATGGTCTTGCGCCTAAAGGAATGGTTTATTGAATCTCGATCGTAGTGATACACATTTTCATGCCAAAAGATATAGGATAGTAATGATAGTACCACCTACTTGTGGCACTGCCATGTAAGTCATATTGGTGTAAAACGCATGAAGAAGCTCCATGTTGATGGATCTTTGGACTCACTCGTTTTTGAAAGGTTTGAGACATGCGAACCATGCCTGTTGGTGTATACGCATGAAGAAACTCCATGCAGATGGATCATTTGGACTCACTTGATTTTGAATCACTTGAGATATGCAAATCATACCACATAGGCAAGATGACTGAAAAGCCTCGGTTTCAGTAAAATGGAACAAGATAGCAACTTGTTGGAAGCAACACATTTTGATGTGTGCAGTCCAATGAGTGCTGAGGCATGCAGTGAATATCGTTATGTTCTTACTTCACAGATGATTCGAGTAGATGTTGAGTATATTTACTTGATGAAACACAAGTCTGAATTATTGAATGGTTCAAGTAATTTCAGAGTGAAGTTTAAGAGGATAGAATGTCTATGATATGATCATAGAGATGAATATCTGAGTTACGAGTTTTGGCACACAATTAAGACATTGTGGAAATTGTTTCATAATTAATACCGCCTGGAACACCATAGTGTGATGGTGTGTCCGAACATCATAGTTGCACCCTATTGGATATGGTGGGTACCATGATGTCTCTTATCAAATTACCACTGTCATTCATGGGTTAGGCATTAGAGACAACCACATTCACTTTAAATAGGGCACCACGTAATTCCGTTGAGACGACACCGTTTGAATTATGGTTTGGAGAAACCTAAGTTGTCGTTTCTTAAAAGTTTGGGGCTGCGACGCTTATGTGAAAAAGTTTCAGGTTGATAAGCTCGAACCCAAAGCGGATAAAATGCATCTTCATAGGACACCCAAAACAGTTGGGTATACCTCCTAATTCAGATCTGAAAGCAATAGGGATTGTTTCTTGAATCAGGTCCTTTCTCGAAGAAAGGTTTGTCTCGAAAAATTGAGTGGGAGGATGGTGGAGACTTGATGAGGTTATTGAACCATCACTTCAACTAGTGTGTAGCAGGGCACAGGAAGTTGTTCCTGTGGTACCTACACCAATTGAAGTAGACGCTTGTGATAGTGATCATGAAACTTCGGATCAAGTCACTACCGTACCTCGTAGGGTGACAAGGATGTGTACTGCTTCAGAGTGGTACAGTAATCCTGTCTTGAAGGTCATGTTGCTAGACAACAATGAACCTACGAGTTATGGAGAAGCGATGGTGGGCCCAAATTCCGACAAATGGTTAGAAACCATGAAATCCGAGATAGGATCCATGTATCAGAACAAAGCATGGACTTTGGTGGACTTGCCCGATGATCGGCAAGCCATTGAGATAAATGGATCTTTAAGAAGAAGACAGACGTGGATGGTAATGTCACCATCTATGAAGCTCGACTTGTGGCGAAGAGTTTTTCACAAGTTCAAGGAGTTGACTACTATGAGATTTTCTCATCTGTAGCGATGCTTAAAGTCCGTCGGAATCATGTTAGCATTAGCTGCATTTATGAAATCTGGCAGATGGATGTCAAAACGAGTTTCCTTACCAGTCTTCGTAAGGAAAGGTTGTATGTGATACAATCAGAAAGGTTTTGGCGATCCTAAGGATGCTAAAAGGTGTGCAAAGCTCCAGCAATCCTTCTAAGGACTGGAGTAAGCATCTCGGAGTTGGAATGTACACTTTGATGAGATGATCAAAGATTTTGGGTTTGTACAAGGTTTATGAGAAACTTGTATTTCCAAAGAAGTGAGTGGGAGCACTATGGATTTTCTGATGAGTATATGTTGATCAGAAATGATGTAGAATTTCTAGAAAGCATATAGGGTTATTTGAAAGGTGTTTTTCAATCGAAAACCTGGATTAAGCTACTTGAACATTGAGCATCAAGATCTATGAGGATAGATCAAAAACGCTTAATGGTACTTTCAAATGAGCATATACCTTGACATGATCTTGAAGGTGTTCAAGATGGATCAGTCAAAGAAGAAGTTCTTGCCTGAGTTGTAAGGTACGAAGTTAAGACTTAAAGCTCGACCATGGCAGAATAGAGAGAAAGGACGAAGGTCGTCTCCTATGCTTAAGACATAGGCTCTACAATATGCTATGCTGTGTACCGCACCTGAAGTGTGCCTTGCCATGAGTTAGTCAAGGGGTACAAGAGTGATCCAAGAATGGATCGCAGACAGCGGTCAAAGTTATCCTTAGTAACTAGTGGACTAAGGAATTTTCTCGATTATGGAGGTGGTAAAAGAGTTCGTCGTAAAGGTTACGTCGATGCAAGCTTAACACCTATCCAGATAGCTCTAAGTAGAGATACGGGATACGTACAATGGGGCAACAATTTAGAATAGCTCCAAGTGGAACAATTATTTGGAATGGCTCCAAATAGAACGTGGTAGCTACATCTAGGAGATCACATAGAGATTTGTAAAGCACACACGGATCTGAAAGGTTGAGACCCGTTGACTAAAACCTCTGTCACAAGCAACATGATCAAACCCAAAACTCTTTGGATGTTGGTCACATGGTGATGTGACCTATCAGTGTTAATCACATGGTGATGTGAACTAGATTATTGACTCTAGTGCAAGTGGGAGACTGTTGGAAATATGCCCTAGAGGCAATAATAAATATGTTATTATTATATTTCTTTGTTCATGATAATAGTCTTTTATTCATGCTATAACTGTATTATCCGGAAATCATAATACACGTGTGAATACATAGACAACACCATGTCCCTAGTAAGCCTCTAGTTGACTAGCTCGTTGATCAATAGATGGTTATGGTTTCCTGACCATGGACATTGGATGTCATTGATAACGGGATCACATCATTAGGAGAATGATGTGATGGACAAGACCCAATCCTAAGCCTAGCATAGAGATCGTGTAGTTCGTATGCTGAAGCTTTTCTAATGTCAAGTATCTTTTCCTTAGACCATGAGGTTGTGCAACTCCCGGATACCGTAGGAATGCTTTGGGTGTACCAAACGTCACAACGTAACTGGGTGGCTATAAAGGTGCATTACAGGTATCTCCGAAAGTGTCTGTTGGGTTGGCACGAATCGAGACTGGGATTTGTCACTCCGTGTAAACGGAGAGGTATCTCTGGGCCCACTCAGTAGGACATCATCATAATGTGCACAATGTGACCAAGGGGTTGATCACGGGATGATGTGTTACGGAACGAGTAAAGAGACTTGCCGGTAACGAGATTGAACAAGGTATCGGTATACCGACGATCGAATCTCGGGCAAGTACAATACCGCTAGACAAAGGGAATTGTATACGGGATCGATTGAGTCCTTGACATCGTGGTTCATCCGATGAGATCATCGTGGAACATGTGGGAGCCAACATGGGTATCCAGATCCCGCTGTTGGTTATTGACCGGAGAACGTCTCGGTCATGTCTGCATGTCTCCCGAACCCGTAGGGTCTACACACTTAAGGTTCGATGACGCTAGGGTTATAAAGGAAGTTTGTATGTGGTTATCGAATGTTGTTCGGAGTCCCGGATGAGATCCCGGACGTCACGAGTAGTTCCGGAATAGTCCGGAGGTAAAGATTTATATATGGAAAGTTGTTGTTCGGGTTCCGGAAAAAGTTCGGGTTTTTTGGGTATTGTACCGGGAAGCTTCCAGAAGGTTCCGGAGGATTCCGGAGGGGTCCGGAGGTCCGGAAATTGTTCCACCATGTCCAATACAGTAGCATGGGCTGTAAGGGGGCGCCCTAGCCTTTATGGGCCAAGGGAACCAGCCCCCCAAGGCCCATGCGCATGGGAAGGGGGAAACCCTAAATGGGGAGGCCTCCACTTGACTTGGGAGGCACTCCTCCCCCCTTGGCCGCACCCCTTGGGGTGGGAAACCCTAAAGGGGGCGCAGCCCCCCTTCCCCCTATCTATAGTTGAGGTTTAGGGCTGCTAAACACATGAGAACTTCTCCCTCTTGGTGCAGCCCTACCTCTCTCCCTACTCCTCCTCTCCCGTGGTGCTTAGCGAAGCCCTGCTGGATTGCCATGCTCCTACACCACCACCACGCCGTTCTGCTGCTGTTGGATGGAGTCTTCCTCAACCTCTCCCTCTCTCCTTGCTGGATCAAGGCGTGGGAGACGTCACCGGGCTGTACGTGTGTTGAACGCGGAGGTGCCGTCCGTTCGGCACTAGGATCTCCGGTGATTTGAATCACGACGAGTACGACTCCTTCAACCCCATTCTCTTGAACGCTTCCGCTTAGCGATCTACAAGGGTATGTAGATGCACTCTCCTTCCCCTCGTTGCTGGTTTCTCCATAGATAGATCTTAGTGATACGTAGGAAAATTTTGAATTTCTGCTACGTTCCCCAACAACAAGGGGGTTGCGCCCCCTTTAGGGTTCCCCCCCCCCCCAACCCTAGGCGCATGGGCCCAAGGGGGGGCGCGCCAAGCCCACTAGGGGCTGGCTGCTATCCCTACGCAGCCCAAGTGGCCACCCCGGGAGGGGTGGCCCCACCCGGTGGACCCCGGAACCTCTCCGGTGGTCCCGGTACAATACCGGTATGACCCCGAAACTTTCCGGTGTCCGCTTAACAACTTCCCATATATAAAACTTTACCTCCGGACCATTCCGGAACTCCTCGTGATGTCCGGGCTCTCATCCGGGACTCCGAACAACATTCTGTGATCACATACTTGTCTTCCTGATAACCCTAGCGTCACCGAACCTTAAGTGTGTAGACCCTACGGGTTCGGGAGACATGCAGACATGACCGAGACTCTCCGGTCAATAACCAACAGCGGGATCTGGATACCCATGTTGGCTCCCACATGCTCCTCGATGATGTCATCAGATGAACCACGATGTCGAGGATTCGATCAAACCCCGTATACAATTCCTTTTGTCAATCGGTACGTTACTTGCCGAGACCCGATCGTCGGTATCCCAATACCTTGTTCAGTCTCATTACCGGCAAGTCACTTTACTCGTACTGTAATGAATGATCCCGTGGCTAACCCCTTGGTCACCTTGAGCTCATTATGATGATGCACTACCGAGTGGGCCTAGTGATAGCTCTCCGTAACACGGAGTGACAAATCCCAGTCTCGATCCGTGTCAACCCAACAGACACTTTCGGAGATACCTGTAATGCACCTTTATAGTCACCCAGTTACGTTGTGACGTTTGGTACACCCAAAGCACTACTACGGTATCCGGGAGTTACACGATCTCATGGTCTAAGGAAGAGATACTTGACATTGGAAAAGCTCTAGCAAACGAACTAACCGACCTTTGTGCTATGCTTAGGATTGGGTCTTGTCCATCACATCATTCTCCTAATGATGTGATCCCGTTATCAACGACATCCAATGTCCATAGCCAGGAAACTATGACTATCTGTTGATCACAACGAGCTAATCAACTAGAGGCTCACTAGGGACATATTGTGGTCTATGTATTCACACGTGTATTACGATTTCCGGATAATACAGTTATAGCATGAATAAAAGACTATTATCATGAACAAAGAAATATAATAATAATACTTTTATTATTGCCTCTAGGGAATATTTTCAACAGTCTCCCACTTGCACTAGAGTCAATAATCTAGTTACATTGTGATGAATCGAACACCCATAGAGTTCTGGTGCTGATCATGTTTTGCTCGCGAGAGAGGTTTAGTCAACGGATCTGCGACATTCAGATCCGTATGTACTTTGCAAATTTCTATGTCTCCATCTTGAACATTTTCACGGATGGAGTTGAAACGACGCTTGATGTGCCTGGTCTTCTTGTGAAATCTGGGCTCCTTCGCAAGGGCAATAGCTCCAGTATTGTCACAGAAAAGTTTGATCGACCCCGACGCATTGGGTATGACTCCTAGGTCGGTGATGAACTCCTTCACCCAAATAGCTTCATGCGCTGCCTCCGAGGCTGCCATGTACTCCGCTTCACATGTAGATCTCGCCACCATGCTCTGCTTGCAGCTGCACCAGCTTACTGCTCCACCATTCAACATATACACGTATCCGGTTTGTGACTTAGAGTCATCCAGATCTGTGTCGAAGCTAGCGTCGACGTAACCCTTTACGACGAGCTCTTCGTCACCTCCATAAACGAGAAACATGTCCTTTGTCCTTTTCAGGTACTTCAGGATATTCTTGACCGCTGTCCAGTGGTCCTTGCCGGGATTACTTTGGTATCTTCCTACCAAACTTACGGCAAGGTTTACATCAGGTCTGGTACACAGCATGGCATACATAATAGATCCTATGGCTGAAGCATAGGGGATGACACTCATCTTTTCTATATCTTTTGCCGTGGTCGGGCATTGAGCCGAGCCAATCTCACACCTTGCAATACAGGCAAGAACCCCTTCTTGGACTGATCCATTTTGAACTTCTTCAAAATCTTATCAAGGTATGTGCTTTGTGAAAGACCTATGAGGCGTCTCGATCTATTTCTATAGATCTTGATGCCTAATATATAAGCAGCTTCTCCAAGGTCCTTCATTGAAAAACACTTATTCAAGTAGGCCTTTATGCTGTCCAAGAATTCTATATCATTTCCCATCAAGAGTATGTCATCTACATATAATATGAGAAATGCTACAGAGCTCCCACTCACTTTCTTGTAAACGCAGGCTTCTCCATAAGTCTGCATAAACCCAAACGCTTTGATCATCTCATCAAAGCAAATATTCCAACTCCGAGATGCTTGCACTAGCCCATAAATGGATCGCTGGAGCTTGTATACTTTGTTAGCGTTCTTAGGATCGAAAAAACCTTCTGGCTGCATCATATACAGCTCTTCCTTAAGATAACCGTTAAGGAATGCCGTTTTGACGTCCATCTGCCATATCTCACAATCATAGTATGCGGCAATTGCTAACATGATTCGGACGGACTTAAGCTTCGCTACGGGAGAGAAAGTCTCATCGTAGTCAATCCCTTGAACTTGCTGATAACCCTTAGCGACAAGTCGAGCTTTATAGATGGTGATATTACCATCCGCGTCCATCTTCTTCTTAAAGATCCATTTGTTTTCTATCGCTCGCCGATCATCGGGCAAGTCAGTCAAAGTCCACACTTTGTTTTCATACATGGATTCTATCTCGGATTTCATGGCTTCTAGCCATTTGTTGGAATCTGGGCCCGCCATCGCTTCTTCATAGTTCGAAGGTTCACCGTTGTCTAACAACATGATTTCCAGGACAGGGTTGCCGTACCACTCTGGTGCGGAACGTGTCCTTGTGGACCTACGAAGTTCAGTAGTAACTTGATCCGAAGTACCTTGATCATCATCATTATTTTCCTCTTCAGTTGGTGTAGGCATCATAGGAACATCTTCCTGAGCTGCACTACTGTCCCGCTCAAGAGGTAGTACTTCATCGAGTTCTACTTTCCTCCCACTTACTTCTTTCGAGAGAAACTCTTTTTCCAGAAAGGATCCGTTCTTAGCGACAAAGATCTTGCCCTCGGATCTTAAGTAGAAGGTATACCCAATGGTTTCCTTAGGGTATCCTATGAAGACACATTTTTCCGACTTGGGTTCGAGCTTTTCAGGTTGATGTTTTTTGACATAAGCATCGCATCCCCAAACTTTTAGAAACGACAGCTTAGGTTTCTTTCCAAACCATAATTCATACGGTGTCGTCTCAACGGATTTAGACGGTGCCCTATTTAAAGTGAATGTAGTTGTCTCTAGAGCGTATCCCCAAAATGATAGTGGTAAATCGGTAAGAGACATCATAGACCGCACCATATCTAATAGAGTGCGATTACAACATTCGGACACACCGTTACGCTGAGGTGTTCCAGGCGGCGTGAGTTGTGAAACGATTCCACATTTCCTTAAGTGTGTACCAAATTCGTGACTTAAGTATTCTCCTCCACGATCTGATCGTAGGAATTTTATCTTTCGGTCACGTTGATTCTCTACTTCATTCTGAAATTCCTTGAACTTTTCAAAGGTCTCAGACTTGTGTTTCATCAAGTAGACATACCCATATCTACTTAAGTCATCAGTGAGAGTGAGAACATAACGATATCCTCCACGAGCCTCAACACTCATTGGACCGCACACATCGGTATGTATGATTTCTGACAAGTTGGTTGCTCGCTCCATTGTTCTGGATAACGGAGTCTTGGTCATCTTGCCCATGAGGCATGGTTCGCATGTGTCAAATGATTCATAATCGAGAGACTCTAAAAGTCCATCAGCATGGAGCTTCTTCATGCGCTTGACACCAATGTGACCAAGGCGGCAGTGCCACAAGTATGTGGGACTATCGTTATCAACTTTACATCTTTTGGTATTCACGCTATGAATATGTGTAACACTACGTTCGAGATTCATTAAGAATAAACCATTGACCATCGGAGCATGACCATAGAACATATCTCTCATATAAATAGAACAACCATTATTCTCGGACTTAAATGAGTAGCCATCTCGTATTAAACGAGATCCAGATACAATGTTCATGCTCAAACTTGGAACCAAATAACAATTATTAAGGTTTATAACTAATTCCGTAGGTAAATGTAGAGGTAGCGTGCCGACGGCGATCACATCGACTCTGGAACCATTCCCGACGCGCATCGTCACCTCGTCCTTCACCAGTCTCCGCTTATTCCGCAGCTCCTGCTGTGAGTTACAAGTATGAGCAACGGCACCGGTATCAAATACCCAGGAGTTACTACGAGTACTGGTAAGGTACACATCAATTACATGTATATCGAATATACCTTTTGTGTTGCCGGCCTTCTTATCCACTAAGTATTTGGGGAAGTTCCGCTTCCAGTGACCCTTCCCCTTGCAATAAAAGCACTCAGTCTCAGGCTTGGGTCCATTCTTTGACTTCTTCCCGGCAACTGGCTTACCAGGCGCGGCAACCTCTTTGCCGTCCTTCTTGAAGTTCTTCTTACCCTTGCCCTTCTTGAACTTAGTGGTCTTATTGACCATCAACACTTGATGTTCTTTCTTGATTTCAACCTCTGCTGACTTCAGCATAGAAAATACTTCAGGAATGGTCTTTACCATCCCCTGCATATTGTAGTTCATCACAAAGCTCTTGTAGCTTGGTGGGAGCGACTGAAGGATTCTGTCAATGACTGCCTCATCAGGGAGGTTAATATTCAGCTGGGTCATACGGTTGTGCAACCCAGACATCTTGAGTATGTGCTCACTGACAGAACTATTTTCCTCTATCTTACAACTATAGAACTTGTCAGAGATGTCATACCTCTCGACCCGGGCGTGAGCTTGGAAAACTAGTTTCAGCTCCTCGAACATCTCATATGCTCCGTGATGCTCAAAACGCTTTTGGAGCCCCGGTTCTAAGCTGTAAAGCATGCCGCACTGAACGAGAGAGTAATCATCAGCACGAGACTGCCAAGCATTCATAATGTCTTGGTTCTCTGGGACGGGAGCGTCACTTAGCGGTCCTTCTAGGACATATTGTTTCCTGGCAGCTATGAGGATGATCCTCAGGTTCTGGACCCAGCCCGTATAGTTGCTGCCATCATCTTTCAGCTTGGTTTTCTCTAGGAACGCGCTGAAGTTCAAGTTGACATGAGCGTTGGCCATTTGCTCTACAAGACATATTTTCAAAGGTTTTAGACTAAGTTCATGATAATTAAGTTCTAATCAAATTGTGAACTCCCACTCAGATTAGACATCCCTCTAGTCATCTAAGTGTTACACGATCCGAGTCGACTAGCCCGTGTCCGATCATCACGTGAGACGGACTAGTCATCATCGGTGAACATTCTCATGTTGATCGTATCTTCCATACGACTCGTGTTCGACCTTTCGGTCTCCGTGTTCCGAGGCCATGTCTGTACATGCCAGGCTCGTCAAGTTAACTCTAAGTGTTTTGCTGTGTAAAACTGTCTTACACCCGTTGTATGTGAACGTAAGAATCCATCACACCCGATCATCACGTGGTGCTTAGAAGCAACAAACTTTAGCAACGGTGCACAGTTAGGGGAGAACACTTCTTGAAATTGTTGTAAGGGATCATCTTATTTACTACCGTCGTCCTAAGTAAACAACATGCATAAAACATAATAAACATCACATGCAATTATATATAAGGTAGTGACATGATATGGCCAATATCATATAGCTCCTTTGATCTTCATCTTCGGGGCTCCATGATCATCTTGTCACTGGCATGACACCATGATCTCCATCATCATGATCTCCATCATCGTGTCTTCATGAAGTTGTCACGCCAATGACTACTTCTACTTTTATGACTAACGCATTTAGCAATAAAGTAAAGTAAGTTACATGGCGTTCTTCAATGACACGCAGGTCATACAAAAAATAAAGACAACTCCTATGGCTCCTGCCGGTTGTCATACTCATCGACATGCAAGTCGTGAATCCTATTACAAAGAACATGATCTCATACATCACAATTCATCATTCATCACAACTTCTGGCCATATCACATCACATGATCAATCGCTGCAAAAACAAGTTAGACGTCCTCTAATTGTTGTTGCATCTTTTACGTGGCTGCAATTGGGTTCTAGCAAGAATGTTTTCTTACCTACGAATAACCACAACATGATCTTGTCAACTTCTATTTACCCTTCATAAGGACCCTTTTCATCGAATCCGCTCCAACTAAAGTGGGAGAGACAGACACCCGCCAGCCACCTTATGCAACTAGTGCATGTCAATCGGTGGAACCAGTCTCACGTAAGCGTACGTGTAAGGTTGGTCCGGGCCGCTTCATCCCACAATACCACTGAAGCAAGATAAGACTAGTAGCGGCAAGCAAGTTGCAAGATCTACGCCCACAACAAAATTGTGTTCTGCTCGTGCAAAGAGAACTACACATAGACCTAGCTCATGATGCCACTATTGGGGAACGTTGCAGAAAATTAAAATTTTTCCTACGGTTTCACCAAGATCCATCTATGAGTTCATCTAAGCAACGAGTCAAGGGGAAGAGTTTGCATCTACATACCACTTGTAGATCGAGGGCGGAAGCGTTCAAGGGGATGGTGATGATGGAGTCGTACTCGTCGTGACTCGGATCACCGATGACCAAGTGCTGAACGGACAGCACCTCCGTGTTCAACACACGTACGGGACGGACGACGTCTCCTCCGTCTTGATCCAGCAAGGAGGAAGGAGAGGTTGAGGAAGGCAGCTCCAACGGCAGCACGACGGCGTGGTGTAGTAGGTGCAGCAGTACTCCGACAGGGCTTCGCCAAGCACGTACGGAGGAGGAGAGGTGTTGGGGAGGGGAGGGGCTGCGCCTTGAGTTGTGTCCAGCAGCCCTCCCCTCACCCCTCTATATATAGGAGGAGAAGGGCAAGGGGGCCGGCCCTCTAAGGGAAACCCTAGAGGGGGGGGGCGGCCAAAGGGTGGGGGGCTTGCCCCCCAAGCAAGGGGGTTGCGCCCCCTTTAGGGTTTCCCCCCCCCCCCAACCCTAGGCGCATGGGCCCCAGGGGGGGCGCGCCAAGCCCACTAGGGGCTGGCTTCTATCCCTACGCAGCCCAAGTGGCCCCCCCGGGAGGGGTGGCCACACCCGGTGGACCCCGGAACCTCTCTGGTGGTCCCGGTACAATACCGGTATGACCCCGAAACTTTCTAGTGTCCGCTTAACAACTTCCCATATATAAAACTTTACCTCCGGACCATTCCGGAACTCCTCGTGATGTCCGGGATCTCATCCGGGACTCCGAACAACATTCGGTGTTCACATACTTGTCTTCCTGATAACCCTAGCGTCAGCGAACCTTAAGTGTGTAGACCCTACGGGTTCGGGAGACATGCAGACATGACGGAGACTCTCCGGTCAATAACCAACAGCGGGATCTGGATACCCATGTTGGCTCCCACATGCTCCTCGATGATGTCATCGGATGAACCACGATGTCGAGGATTCGATCAAACCCCGTATACAATTCCCTTTGTCAATCGGTACGTTACTTGCCCGAGACCCGATCGTCGGTATCCCAATACCTTGTTCAGTCTCGTTACCGGCAAGTCACTTTACTTGTACCGTAATGCATGACCCCGTGGCCAACACCTTGGTCACCTTGAGCTCATTATGATGATGCACTATCGAGTGGGCCCAGTGATACCTCTCCGTAACACAGAGTGACAAATCCCAGTCTCGATCCGTGTCAACCCAACAGACACTTTCGGAGATACCTGTAATGCACCTTTATAGTCACCCAGTTACGTTGTGACGTTTGGTACACCCAAAGCACTCCTACGGTATCCGGGAGTTACACGATCTCATGGTCTAAGGAAGAGATACTTGACATTGGAAAAGCTCTAGCAAACGAACTAACCGACCTTTGTGCTATGCTTAGGATTGGGTCTTGTCCATCACATCATTCTCCTAATGATGTGATCCCGTTATCAACGACATCCAATGTCCATAGCCAGGAAACCATGACTATCTGTTGATCACAACGAGCTAGTCAACTAGAGGCTCACTAGGGACATATTGTGGTCTATGTATTCACACGTGTATTACGATTTCCGGATAATACAGTTATAGCATGAATAAAAGACTATTATCATGAACAAAGAAATATAATAATAATACTTTTATTATTGCCTCTAGGGCATATTTCCAACACTTATAGCTCTGGTGCATCCGTTGCATGGCAATCCCTACTCACTCACATTGATATCTATTGATGGGCATCTTCATAGCCCGTTGATACGCCTAGTTAATGTGAGACTATCTTCTCCTTTTTGTCTTCTCCACAACCACCATATTCTCCTCCACCATGGTGCTATATCCATGGCTCACGCTCATGTATAGAGTGAAAGTTGAAAAAGTTTGAGAACATCAAAAGTATGAAACAATTGCCTGGCTTCTCATCAGGGTTGTGCATGATTTAAATATTTTGTCTGATGAAGATAGGGCATAGCCAGACTATATGATTTCGTAGGGATAGCTTTCTTAGGCCATGTTATTTTGAGAAGATATAATTGCTTTATTAGTATGCTTGAAGTATTATTGTCTTTATGTTAATATTAAACCTTTTTTTGAATCTTTCGGATCTGAACATTCATGCCACAATAAAGAGAATTACATGGGTAAATATGTTAGGTAGCACTCCACAACAAAAATTCTGTTTTTATCATTTACCTACTCGAGGATGAGCAGGAATGAAGCTTGGGGATGAATGATACATCTCCAACATATCTATAATTTTTGATTGTCCCATGCTATTATATTATCTGTTTTGGATGTTTAATATGCCACTACTAGGGAAAAGCCTAGCAGTAGCGCTGGTTTTTGGCCTACCAGTAGCGCGGGGTGCCGCGCTACTGATACGGCTCTACACCTAAAGGTTGGTAGTAGCGTGGGTCTACCCGTGCTACTCCTATATCCACTTAGTAGTAGCGCTTCCTGGAAAGGGCGCTACTAGTAGTGCCTCTCGCAGCCTGCGCTACTGCTATTATTGCGTATTCTATTTCTTTTTTATTTCATGTTGTATTCATACACCTTTATACAAGTTTTCATATAATATCAATTTAGAGATTGTGTTTACATCATAGTGAGTTATTACATCACTGGGTTCACCCAATGCTATAATAAATCATCATCATCGTGATCATCATTATCATCATATCATTAACAACTTATCATCATAATACATCATTGTCATATAACACCTCCTCATGATCATCATTTTCGTCAATGAGACATCATATAGCAAGTTGGTCAATAGTCATAATCACAACTCCTCCTCATCATCATCATCAACTCTAACACATTGTACAACATAATAACACATTGTACCGGACCTACTCCTCTCTAATAGGACCTACTACACTCTCTTAGGTAAAATAGCATAAAACAAGATAGGCCCTGACTCTCCATTATGGAGAATGGAGATTATCTTGTCTCCAATTCTTGCGCGTCGCACAATGTTGCTTCCAAGTACCTCCCTACGACTAACCATACATTGTTTCCAATCTTTGATTGTCATGTCTTCATCAGTTTTACAAATCCGGTATGAACAGCTATGATGCGTAGGATGACCTGGCCGGAAGCTCATAACATCAAGGCGACCTTTCGGAAACATCAGATGAGGCACACAATCCTTCAGGATTTTCTGTTGAAAAACGTAGTAATAACTTCATAGTTATTACTGGTCGTATGCAAAAGATGCACGTATCTCGTAATAGTAAAAAAATCTTACCATGCCATCTCCATGGATGTTACCGTAGTTCAACACGTGGACTAGTGGCACGTATTGACCATAATGTGCAAGAGTTTGATTATAGATATTGTAATTCTCAAGAACATTAATAAATAAGATCAGATGATTTTTCTCCTAATAAGTTAATTCTGCGCCATTGGTGTAGTAGGCTCTGTCTACCATCTTCCGCACATTCTTTGAAGAATGAAAATAAGCTATCAATGGAAATAAGATCTCAATTATTTTGAAATAAACAATATAAATTACTTAATAACTATGTTTGAGAAACTCACATAGCGGTAGAATTGGAAGCGTATCAACAAGGACATAAATGTTCATATTGTCTTCCTCGATATCAGGATCACCAAGATCCATGGTGACAAGCATACCCTCATGGAAATCATATGCCTTGCAAAGTTCTTCCCAGTTAAGGCAACCAAAATGGGATATGCTCACAGGAAAATCAATAGCATGATGGGTCCTTAGGTGAACTATCTTTGTTTCCATAATTTCATAATCTTCAAAATCCATCCTCTCCGAGACATAGCGTCTTGCATGGAATGGGATAAGCTAGTCGAATTGTAAAAGTCAAAAATTACACATTGAAGAAGAAGAAGTCGAGCTTAATTATGAAAAAAACACTTTGCGTCATTGTGCACCATTTCAACATCGAAGGTCTCCTGGAGCTTAATGCTGAAGCGCCGACCTTCTTCCAAGTGAGGCTTATCGCAGAAACCCCGGTTGTCGTTGCACCAGGAGCACTCCGCGAGATTTTCGTCGTCCGACACCATTTCCTATGTTCATAATTCAAAGATTAAACTTCTAAAATTCCATATATGTACTACAAAAACTAAATCAGATCATTATTATTCAGCACAGGTTGAAAACTGTCAGCTCACGTGGTGTATATATTCGACCGTTGGTGATGGTCGCTCCTCCCTTCGTCCCCGAGTGCATTAAACCAAAATGCCTAGCACACGGGAATGAAGGAGAAGCGACCCCCACGACAAGAGTCGGCATTCTTCTCCTCTCATATATGGAGCCTAGACAGACTTAAAGTCAACCCGAAATATCGTCTAATTATCTTTCAAGAAAATCTAGGCCACTTGATATTTCCTACATATTCTAGCACAAGTCATGCAAAAATTCACGTTAAATCCGGCATGACATTTGCTAAAAGAGGATATATCGAGCGCCTGAAATTTGCCGGAATGGAAATTAATCAACACTCCGGCAAAACATAGGCCACTCGGAGGTGTTACCTGCAAACATGGCCACTTGGGCAAGCACATATCCTATTTGCATTCAAACTTGATGGTCATTGCATTCAAACTTGATGGTCATTGCATTTCAATGGTTGAAAATATGAACAAAAACATTTCAAAATATCTTATAGGACTCATATTGACATGGAGATTTGGCTGGTCTCGCCTCGAGGTCGGAGGGGGTCCGTGTCGGGGACGACAGCGGCGACGACATGGAGATTTGGCCGCAAAAACAAAATATAAATAAAAACATTATTATCCTCTTCTTAGGACTTAGTGAAACCCTATAAGCTATCAACCAATCAAATGCAAACGCCTTGCATAGTGCGCTCCAATTTGAGCATTCAAAATAGGAGTAGTTCTCCAATTTGAGCTTTCGATAAGCAAAAGTAAATCATGAAATAAATTAGTATTGAAATTAGCATGCATTCAATAAACAAAACTAAATCATCTCTTGCGTCCGTAAGTTGTCGAATATTATCACTAATACATCTCAAATAGTATCATACATATAACCTCACTAATATAGCTAAAACCCTAGTGAACGATGGGTATCGGCCCGGGTGGTGGACACCCAAAGAGAAGGAACCATCACAGGATCATAGCTCCAGTGAGATCCCTGAAGAACCTGCCAGGTATTGGAGAACCTTCCCTCCAACGCAACCATGTAGCGATGGACGTGCTCGTCCTCCTCACTGACACGGTGACGTACCACCTCCACGGGGTCATCAAGCCTCTGCACTAACACTGGCCCACGCGACCGCCACTAGAGAAGGCTTGGGTCAACAACGGGCAGGCTCCTCACCAAGCTGCGCCCCTCGAAAGTTAGCACATCCCCGTACCAGCCCGGCGGAGCCCAGTCCTGGACATGGCCCCTCTGATCAAGCAGGCCTCCTCCGCTGAGTCGACGACGAGGCTGCGGGATAGGCATCATCGACATCAATGCGGGAATAATTGCTTTAACTAAAAAAGTAAACTAGCTCTATTAATTTTCTTACTAAAAATAAACTAGTTCTATTAATTCAACTAGTTCAACTAAACACTTACTATAAATAAAAATAAACTAGTTCTTACTAAAAATAAACTAGTTATATAGTAAAATTTTAATTAGATCATCAAATCTCATATACGTAAATTTCTTACTAAAAATAAACTAGTTCTATTAATTCAACTAGTTCAACTAAGCACTTGCTATAATAAAAATAAACTAATTCTTACTAAAAGTAAACTAGTTAACCTAGTTCTATTTTTTTCTTACTAATTCTATTAAACACTTACTTAAAAACAGCAAAAAAATACATTACACAAGAATAGTAAAAAGAGTTTAGGGTTTAGTTAGGGGAGAAGGAGGGGCAA
>NC_041386.1:692404013-692412499 GCF_002162155.2 Triticum dicoccoides
GGCCGGAGGAGGAGGGAGGAGGGACTACCTCAGTGGAGGAGGAACGGCGGCGGCGGGCAACGACGGTCGTCGGGGAACGACGGCGGCGGCGGACGACGGGGGCGCGGGGGAGAGAGTGAGTGAGAGGAAGAGTGAGGGGGGTCGTCGGTCGCGCGGGGACGATAAGGTAGGTTCAGTGCGTGTCCAAGAAAAGCGCTACTACTATGGAGCATAGCAGTAGCGCGGTATCGGGATACGCGTTGCTGCTAAGTGGGGCTAGCCATATGCGCCCAGTTCAAACTTAGCAGCAGGGCGTTTCGCTAAAAAGCGCTGCTGCTAAAAGGATAGCAGTAGCGCATCTTACTAACACGCGCTACTACTAAGTAGCAGCAGTGAAGGAAATATGCCCTAGAGGCAATAATAAAGTTATTATTTATTTCCTTATATCATGATAAATGTTTATTATTCATGCTAGAATTGTATTAACCGGAAACATAATACTTGTGTGAATACATAGACAAACAGAGTGTCACTAGTATGCCTCTACTTGACTAGCTCGTTGATCAAAGATGGTTATGTTTCCTGACCATAGACATGTGTTGTCATTTGATTAACAAGATCACATCATTAGGAGAATGATGTGATTGACTTGACCCATTCTGTTAGCCTAGCACTCGATCGTTTAGTATTCTGCTATTGCTTTCTTCATGACTTATACATGTTCCTATGACTATGAGATTATGCAACTCTCGTTTACCGGAGGAACACTTTGTGTGCTATTAAACGTCACAACGTAACTGGGTGATTATAAAGTGCTCTACATGTGTCTCCGAAGGTACTTGTTGGGTTGGCGTATTTCGAGATTAGGATTTGTCAATTCGATTGTCGGAGAGGTATCTCTGGGCCCTCTCGGTAATGCACATCACTTAAGCCTTGCAAGCATTGCAACTAATGAGTTAGTTGTAAGATGATGTATTATGGAACCAGTAAAGAGACTTACCAGTAACGAGATTGAACTAGGTATTGAGATACCGACGATCGAATCTCGGGTAAGTAATATACCGATGACAAAGGGAACAACGTATGTTGTTATGCGGTTTGACCGATAAAGATCTTCATAGAATACGTAGGAGCCAATATGAACATCCAGGTTCCACTATTGGTTATTGACCGGAAACAGTTCTAGGTCATGTCTACATAGTTCTCGAACCTGTAGGGTCCGCACGCTTAAAGTTACGATGATAGTTTCATTATGAGTTTATATGTTTTGATGTACCTAAATTTGTTCGGAGTCCCGGATATGATCACGGACATGACGAGGAGTCTCGAAATGGTCGAGACATAAAGATTGATATATTGGACGACTATATTCGGACATCGGAAGTGTTCCGGGTGATTTCGGAGAAAATCGGAGTGCCGGAGGGGTTACCGGACCCCCCCGGGGAAGTATTGGGCCTTAGTGGGCCTGAGGGGAGAGAGAGGGCAGCAGCCAAGGAGGTGGCGCGCCCCTCCCTTGGGGAGTCCGAATTGGACTAGGGGAGGGGGGGCGCGGCCCCCTCTTTCCCTCTCCCTCTCCCCCTCTTTCCTTCCCCCTTCCCCTTCCTAGTTGGACTAGGAAAGGGGAGTCCTACTCCTACTAGGAGGAAGACTCCCCCCTCCTTGGCGCGCCCCAAGGGCCGGCTGGCCTCCCCCCTTGCTCCTTTATATACGGGGGCAGGGGGGCACCCCAGAACACACAAGTTGATCTTCGTGATCGTTCCTTAGCCGTGTGCGGTGTCCCCCTCCACCATATTCCACCTCGGTCATATCGTTGCGGTGCCCTGCGTCGGTAGAACATCATCATCGTCACCACGCCGTCGTGCTGACGGAACTCATCCCCGACACCCTCCTGGATCGGAGTCCGGGGATCGTCATCGAGCTGAACGTGTGCTGAACTCGGAGGTGATCGTGAAGACGTACGACTACATCAACCGCGTTGTCATAACGCTTCCGCTTTCGGTTTATGAGGGTACGTGGACAATACTCTCCCCTCTTGTTGCTATGCATCACCATGATCTTGCGTGTGCGTAGGAATTTTTTTGAAATTACTACGTTCCCCAACAGTGGTATCAGAGCCAGGTTTTATGCGTAGATGTCATATGCATGAGTAGAACACAAGTGAGTTGTGGGAAATATAAGTCATACTGCTTACCAGCAAGTAATACTTTGGTTCAGCGGTATTGTGAGATGAAGCGGCCCGGACAGACGTTACGTGTACGCTTACGCGAGACTGGTTTCACCGTTACGAGCACTCGTGCTTAAAGGTGACTGGCGGCTGTCTGTCTATCTCACTTTAGTTGAACCAAGTGTGGCTACGCCCGGTCCTTGCGAAGGTTAAAACATCACCAACTTGACAAACTATCGTTGTGGTTTTGATGCGTAGGTAAGAACGGTTCTTGCTATGCCCGTAGCAGCCACGTAAAACTTGCAACAACAAAGTAGAGGATGTCTAACTTATTTTTGCAGGGCATGTTGTGATGTGATATGGTCAAGACGTGATGCTATATTTTATTGTATGAGATGATCATGTTTTGTATCCGAAGTTATCGGCAACTAGTAGGAGCCATATGGTTGTCGCTTTATTGTATGAAATGCAAACGCCCTGTAATTGCTTTACTTTATCACTAAGCGGTAGCGATAGTCGTAGAAGCAATAGATGGCGTAAACGACAATGATGCTACGATGGAGATCAAGGTGTCACGCTGGTGACGATGGTGATCATGGAGGTGCTTCGGAGATGGGGATCACAAGCACAAGATGATGATGGCCATATCATATCACTTATATTGATTGCATGTGATGTTTATCCTTTATGCATCTTATCTTGCTTTGATTGACGGTAGCATTTTAAGATGATCTCTCACTAAAATTATCAAGAAGTGTTCTCCCTGAGTATGCAACGTTGCGAAAGTTCTTCGTGTTGAGACACCACGTGATGATCGGGTATGATAGGATCTACGTTCAAATACAACGGGTGCAAAACAGTTGCGCACGCGGAATACTCAGGTTAAACTTGACGAGCCTAGCATATAACAGATATGGCCTCAGAACACAGAGACCGAAAGGTCGAGCGTGAATCATATAGTAGATATGATCAACATATTGATGTTCATCGTTGAAACTACTCCATCTCACGTGATGATCGGACATGGTGTAGTTGATATGGATCACATAATCACTTAGAGGATTAGAGAGATGTATTTCTAAGTGGGAGTTCTTAAGTAATATGATTAATTGAAGTTAAATTTATCATGAACTTAGTACCTGATAGTATCTTGCTTGTCTATGTTGATTGTAGATAGATGGCCCGTGTTGTTGTTCTGTTGAATTTTAATGCGTTCCTTGAGAAAGCAAAGTTGAAAGATGATGGTAGCAATTACACGGACTGGGTCCATAACTTGAGGATTATCCTCATTGCTGCACAGAAGAATTACGTCCTGGAAGCACCGCTGGATGCCAGGCCTGCTGCTGGAGCAACGCCGGATGTTGTGAATGTTTGGCAGAGCAAAGCTGATGACTACTCGATAGTTCAGTGTGTCATGCTTTACGGCTTAAAACTGGGTCTTCAACGATGTTTTGAACGTCATGGAGCATATGAGATGTTCCAAGAGTTGGAGTTAATATTTCAAGCAAATGCCCGGATTGAGAGATATGAAGTCTCCAATAAGTTCTACAGCTGCAAGAGGAGGAGAACAGTTCTGTCAGTGAGCATATACTCAAAATGTCTGGGTATAATAATCACTTGATTCAACTGGGAGTTAATCTTCCGGATGATAGCGTCATTGACAGAATTCTCAAATCACTGCCACCAAGCTATAAGAGCTTTGTGATGAACTATAATATGCAAGGGATGGAAAAGACTATTCCCGAGCTCTTCGCGATGCTAAAAGCTGCGGAGGTAGAAATCAAGAAGGAGCATCAAGTGTTGATGGTTAACAAGACCACTAGTTTCAAGAAAAAAGGCAAAGGGAAGAAGAAGGGAAACTTCAAGAAGAACAGCAAGCAAGTTGCTGCTCAGGAGAAGAAACCCAAGCCTGGACCTAAGCTTGAAACTGAGTGCTTCTACTGCAAGCAGACTAGTCACTGGAAGCGGAACTGCCCCAAGTATTTGGCGGATAAGAAGGATGGCAAGGTGAACAAAGGTATATGTGATATACATGTTATTGATGTGTACCTTACTAATGCTCGCAGTAGCACCTGGGTATTTGATACTGGTTCTGTTGCTAATATTTGCAACTCGAAACAGGGACTACGGATTAAGCGAAGATTGGCTAAGGACGAGGTGACGATGTGTGTAGGAAATGGTTCCAAAGTCGATGTGATCGCAGTCGGCACGGTACCTCTACATGTACCTTCGGGATTAGTTTTAGACCTGAATAATTGTTATTTGGTGCCAGCATTGAGCATGAACATTATATCTAGATCTTGTTTGATGCGAGACGGTTATTCATTTAAATCAGAGAATAATGGTTGTTCTATTTATATGAGTAATATCTTTTATGGTCATGCACCCTTGAAGAGTGGTCTATTTTTATTAAATCTCGATAGTAGTGATACACATATTCATAATGTTGAAGCCAAAAGATGCAGAGTTGATAATGATAGTGCAACTTATTTGTGGCACTGCTGTTTAGGTCATATCGGTATAAAGCAAATGAAGAAACTCCATATTGATGGACTTTTGGAATCACTTGATTATGAATCACTTGGTACTTGCGAACCGTGTCTCATGGGCAAGATGACTAAAACACCGTTCTCCGGTACTATGGAGAGAGCAACTGATTTATTGGAAATCATACATACAGATGTATGTGGTCCAATGAATGTTGAGGCTCGTGGCGGATATTGTTGTTTTCTCACCTTCACAGATGATATGAGCAGATATGGGTATATCTACTTAATGAAGCATAAGTCTGAAACATTTGAAAATTTCAAGGAATTTCAGAGTGAAGTTGAAAATCATCATAACAAGAAAATAAAGTTTCTACGATCTGATCGTGGAGGAAAATATTTGAGTTACGAGTTTGGTCTACATTAGGAACAATGCGGAATAGTTTCACACGCCACCCGGAACACCACAATGTAATGGTGTGTCCGAACATCGTAATCGTACTCTACTAGATATGGTGCGATCTATGATGTCTCTTACAGATTTACTGCTATCATTTTGGGGTTATGCTTTAGAGACGGCCGCATTCACGTTAAATAGGGCACCATCAAAATCCGTCGAGATGACGCCTTATGAACTGTGGTTTAACAAGAAACCAAAGTTGTCGTTTCTGAAAGTTTGGGGCTGCGATGCTTATGTGAAAAAGCTTCAACCTGATTAGCTCGAACCCAAATCTGAGAAATGTGTCTTCATATGATATCCAAAGTAGACTGTTGGGTACACCTTCTATCACAGATCCGAAGGCAAAATGTTTGTCGCTAAATTCGGAAACTTTCTGGAGAAGGAGTTTCTCTCGAAATAAGTGAGTGGGAGGAAAGTAGAACTTGATGAGGTAATTGTACCTGCTCCCTTATTGGAAAGTAGCTCATCACAGAAATCTGTTCCTGTGACACCTACACCAATTAGTGAGGAAGTTAATGATGATGATCATGGAACTTCAGATCAATTTGTTACTGATCCTCATAGATCAACCAGAATAAAATCCGCACCAGAGTGGTACGGTAATTCTGTTCTGGCAGTCATGTTACTAGACCATGATGAACCTACGAACTATGAAGAAGCGATGGTGAGCCCAGATTCCGAAAAATGGCTTGAGGCCATGAAATCTGAGATGGGATCCATGTATGAGAATAAAGTGTGGACTTTGGTTGACTTGCCCAATGATCGGCAAGCAATAGAAAATAAATGGATCTTCAAGAAGAAGACTGACGCTGACGGTAATGTTACTATCTACAAAACTCGACTTGTCGCAAAAGGTTTTCGACAAGTTCAAGGGATTGACTACGATGACTCTTTCTCACCCGTAGCGATGCTTAAGTCTGTCCGAATCATGTTAGCGATTGCCACATTTAATGATTATGAAATATTGCAGATGGGTGTCAAAACTGCATTCCTGAACGGGTTTCTGGAAGAAGAGTTGTATATGATGCAACCAGAAGGTTTTGTTGATCCAAAGGGAGCTAACAAAGTGTGCAAGCTCCAGCGATCCATTTATGGACTGGTGCAAGCCTCTTGGAGTTGGAATAAACGCTTTGATAGTGTGATCAAAGCATTTGGTTTTGTATAGACTTTTGGAGAAGCATGTATTTACAATAAAGTGAGTGGGAGCTCTGTAGCATTTCTGATATTATATGTGGATGACATATTACTGATTGGGAATGATATAGAATTTCTGGATAGCATAAAGGGATACTTGAATAAGAGTTTTTCAATGAAAGACCTCGGTGAAGCTGCTTACATATTGGGCATTAAGATCTATAGAGATAGATAAAGACGCTTAATTGGACTTTCACAAAGCACATACCTTGACAAAGTTTTGAAGAAGTTCAAAATGGATCAAGCAAAGAAAGGGTTCTTGCCTGTGTTACAAGGTGTGAAGTTGAGTAAGACCCAAAGCCCGACCACTGTAGAAGATGAAAGATGTTCCCTATGCTTCAGCCATAGGCCCTATCATGTATGCAATGCTATGTACCAGACCTGATGTGTGCCTTGCTATAAGTCTAGCAGGGAGGTACCAAAGTAATCCAGGAGTGGATCACTGGATAGCGGTCAAGAACATCCTGAAATACCTGAAAAGGACTAAGGATATGTTTCTCGTATATGGAGGTGACAAAGAGCTCATCGTAAATGGTTACGTTGATGCAAGCTTTGACACTGATCCGGACGATTCTAAATCGCAAACCGGATACGTGTTTACATTAAACGGTGGAGCTGTCAGTTGGTGCAGTTCTAAACAAAGTGTCGTGGCGGGATCTACGTGTGAAGCGGAGTACGTAGCTGCTTCGGAAGCAGCAAATGAAGGAGTCTGGATGAAGGAGTTCATATCCGATCTAGGTGTCATACCTAGTGCATCAGGTCCAATGAAAATCTTCTGTGACAATACTGGAGCTATTGCCTTAGCGAAGGAATCCAGATTTCACAAGAGAACCAAGCACATCAAGAGACGCTTCAATTCCATCCGGGATCTAGTCCAGGTGGGAGACATAGAAATTTGCAAGATACATATGGATCTGAATGTTGCAGACCCGTTGACTAATCCTCTTCCACGAGCAAAACATGATCAACACCAAGACTCCATGGGTGTTAGAATCATTACTGTATAATCTAGATTATTGACTCTAGTGCAAGTGGGAGACTGAAGGAAATATGCCCTAGAGGCAATAATAAAGTTATTATTTATTTCCTTATATCATGATAAATGTTTATTATTCATGCTAGAGTTGTATTAACCGGAAACATAATACTTCTGTGAATACATAGACAAACAGAGTGTCACTAGTATGCCTCTACTTGACTAGCTCGTTGATCAAAGATGGTTATGTTTCCTGACCATATACATGTGTTGTCATTTGATTAACGAGATCACATCATTAGGAGAATGATGTGATTGACTTGACCCATTCCGTTAGCCTAGCACTTGATCGTTTAGTATTCTGCTATTGCTTTCTTCATGACTTATACATGTTCCTATGACTATGAGATTATGCAACTCCCGTTTACCGGAGGAACACTTTGTGTGCTACCAAACGTCACAACGTAACTGGGTGATTATAAAGGTGCTCTACAGGTGTCTCCGAAGGTACTTGTTGGGTTGGCGTATTTCGAGATTAGGATTTGTCACTCCGATTGTCGGAGAGGTATCTCTGGGCCCTCTCGGTAATGCACATCACTTAAGCCTTGCAAGCATTGCAACTAATGAGTTAGTTGTAAGATGATGTATTAAGGAACGAGTAAAGAGACTTACCGGTAACGAGATTGAACTAGGTATTGAGATACCGACGATTGAATCTCGGGCAAGTAACATACCGGTGACAAAGGGAACAACGTATGTTGTTATGCTGTTTGACCGATAAAGATCTTTGTAGAATATGTAGGAGCCAATATGAACATCCAGGTTCCTCTATTGGTTATTGACTGGAAACAGTTCTAGGTCATGTCTACATAGTTCTTGAACCCGTAGGGTCCGCACGCTTAAAGTTACGATGACAGTTTCATTATGAGTTTATATGTTTTGATGTACCGAAAGTTGTTCGGAGTCCTGGATATGATCACGGACATGACGAGGAGTCTCGAAATGGTCGAGACATAAAGATTGATATATTGGACGACTATATTCGGACACCGGAAGTGTTCCGGGTGATTTCGGAGAAAACCGGAGTGCCGAAGGGGTTACCGGAACCCCCCCCCCCCCGAGGAAGTATTGGACCTTAGTGGGCCTGAGGGGAGAGAGAGGGCAGCAGCCCAGGAGGTGGCGCGCCCCCTCCCATGGGGAGTCCGAATTGGACTAGGGGAGGGGGGC
>NC_041386.1:692412939-692446417 GCF_002162155.2 Triticum dicoccoides
ACTCCCCCCTCCTTGGCGTGCCCCTAGGGCCGGCCGGCCTCCCCCCTTGTTCCTTTATATACGGTGGCAGGGGGCACCCCAGAACACACAAGTTGATCTTCGTGATCGTTCCTTAGCCATGTGCAGTGCCCCCCTCCACCATATTCCACCTCGGTCATATCGTTGCGGTGCTTAGGCGAAGACCTGCGTCGGTAGAACATCATCATCGTCACCACGCCGTCGTGCTGACGGAACTCATCCCCGACACCCTACTGGATCGGAGTCCGGGGATCGTCATCGAGCTGAACGTGTGCTGAACTCGGAGGTGCCGTACGTTCGGTACTTGGATCAGTCGGATCGTGAAGACGTACGACTACATCAACCACGTTGTCATAACGCTATCAACCACGTTGTCATAACGCTTCCGCTTTCGGTCTACGAGGGTACGTGGACAATACTCTCCCCTCTCGTTGCTATGCATCACCATGATCTTGCGTGTGGGTAGGAAATTTTTTGAAATTACTACGTTCCCCAACAAGCAGCGCCTCATTTTACCCATCGCTACTGCTAAGATTCTGTGTATAAGGTTTTCCCTAGTAGTGTGCATCTAAATGCTATTTTATATTATTTTTGGGACTAACCTGGTAACCGAGGGCCCAGTGCCAGTTTCATGGCGGCGTCTCGGAGTTGATGGCATCGTGTCTCTGCCAATCCCACAGATCGGCAGCGTTAGGGTTCATGGATGGTGTTGGCGAGGCGGCGGCGGCGACTCCATCAGGTGTGTCTCTCCTTCTGCTCTGTCCCCGTTGCTATGGCGTTGTCTCCGACGTAATGGTGGAGCAGGGAGGTTTTGTCATTCAGGAGTACGCGCAGGCGGTTGTCTGTGCAAGTGACAGTTGGAAGATGGAGTTTCTTGTGCTGGGTCTGTGGTCGAAGGCTGGCAGTTCTGATTTCCTCCTCCGACGTAGTCGTCATGCGGGGGTGTCAGTTCTGAAGTTCGATGGCGTGTCCGGGGACATGTTGCCCCGGCCTGATTCTTTCAATGGCTATGGTTTTGCTTCTGGAAAACTACTTTGGAGGTCTGTAAAGTTGCTGATCAGCGATGGAGCCACGTCGAGCTTGGGTGAAGATGTGATCTGTCTTTTTACACTTTGGTGGCTGCTTCGGTGGTGTCGAAGGAAAAGGGCAGGCGCTGGTATTTTCCATAGGAGTTTCCTATTTTTTCAGTCATGTATGGTCGGTGCTTACGTGCCTTGTAACATGATCTTTATTCTATATAAATGAGACGCGTATTACCATGCAAAAAAAAAAAGAGATTCCTTTATGTTTTCTTATTATATTTTAGGACTTGCGTGATCAACGTGGCCGGAGTAATTAATTAAGTTTTCTTAATTAAGAGAGTACTAGCATCACGGGTGAGGTCTAGGGATAAGTTGTGTTAGGTAGGTTAAATAAATAGATGTTTCTCTTGGAGATGTAAAAGGAGAAAACAACTTGTTAGGTACTAAATCTTTTTACGCGTAGTTAGCGATTAGTTTGGCCGTGGCTTCTGTGTACGTCGCCTATATAACAAGGCAGTTTGGGTCATTGTATGGGAGGAGTCAGTTGAATAAAATACCAGAAAACGCATCACGTTGGGATGCACCAAAATCCTTGTGTTTGCTGATCCGCGAGGGATTTCAGAGCTGCTACGTGTAGGATTTGATCCAATCAAATTCTTGCGCAAGTCTTTTTGTTCTTTGGTCTTCTTGCGTCTTTGCTTGATCCGAAGAGCCGTACTACTACTTTTACATACGCTGCTGCTGGTGCGACGATCGTTCGTCGACGTTCTTGCTAATTCATTGAGTACCGTGAAAGATTGGACCTACGAACGACTCGCCGTCTAGTCGGGTCTCATCAAGTGGTATTCAGAGCAAGGTTGATCATCGTACAATTTTTTTCTCTCTCTGGTTCTTCAGTTGATCTACTTCAGTTGCTACAATGGTGAATTCACAGAAATCAAATTCAAGTGTGCATGGTGCACATGAAGGAGATGTGGAAGACGAGCTACCCTTGCCCACCTATGATCCGAGTGTTGCACCGGCTATCGTGCTAAGATTGGATGCAACTCGTGACTATGTGCTGAATCTAGTGGGGAGACGCATCGACAAGGTTGAGGAAAGTCTAGGAAAAAAGATTGCTGATTTGACTGAGGCCGTTCATCGATTGAGACCACGTTCACCCCCTAGTGATGGGTCTGCTGCAACGCATCGTCATCGGAAATTATCTGGACAACGGGTAGGCGAACAAGTTCGCAACAATGGTGAGCATCAAGACCATCAGTTTGAGGGGGCTGGTAGCTATTATGAGCCTGTGCGGCGTGCTTATAACCATCATGGAGGTGGCGTACACCATGGGGGAGGACATGAACGTCCGAGGCACGCCTACGAAGATGATGGTATTGGAAGAATTAAAATTTCCATACCGTCGTTTAGCGGCAAAGACAATCCGAATGATTATTTGGAGTGGGAGATGCGCGTGGATCAGATTTTTGATGGACAACAGTACACCGAGGAGAAAAAGGTTCGTGCTGCATCTATTGAGTTCACGGGCTATGCTTTAATATGGTGGAACCAACTATGTCGTGCGGGAGGACGTCCGGAGTCTTGGAATCAGATGAAGAGTATCATGAAGAGACGCTTTGTTCTAGAGCACTTCACTAGGACATTGTACACACGCTTGCAGCAGCTTCGGCAAGGTAACTCTAGTGTTGAGGAGTATTATAAAGAGATGGAAATATTGTTGATTCGTACAGGGGTAGAGGAGCAAGAAGAGGCTACAATGGCACGGTTCATGCATGGTCTAAAATCAGAGGTACGAGATCGTGTCAATATGATAGAATATAATGGATTGCAAGGATTATTACACCATGCTATTCGAGCGGAGCAGCAAGTAAAGCGTCGTGCCAGTCATGATAATTCATCAAACCCGGTCCGACGTAATTTTCAGAGAGAGGGTGGTGGTAATGGTGGTTCCAAATCAGATTCTAAGCCGGCTACCAAGGAAGTATCTCAATCCAAGGTTGAATCATCTCGTGCTTCTAATTCTCGTACCAGTGATATTGTGTGCTTCAGGTGTGGTGGTAGGGGGCATAAGAAGTTTGAGTGTCCTAATGAGAGGAGAGTCCTCCTCACAGAAGAAGGATAAATGTCTACGAGTGATGGAGAAAAAAATATTGACACGTCTAGTGAGAAATCTGAAGATGATGAAAAAGTGATTGCGAGTTTTGAAGCTGCAGAGGCATACCCATCTTTAATGGTGCAATGGGTGCAAGAAGATCGTATCATGGACAAGGGGCAGCGGTGGAATATTTTTCAGTCCGAGTGTAAAATTAACGACGTCAATTGCAAGCTAATAATAGATGGTGGAAGCTACACCAATGCAGTCAGCAAAGTGTTAGTTGATGCTTTAGGGTTGCTTGCATGCAAGCACCCGCAGCCCCACCGTGTCGAGTGGATGTACCATACTGGAAAGCTCAAGGTTACTCATAAGGTGCGTGTCAAATTCTCTGTTGTTGACTATACAGATAAGGTGATATGTGATGTCATACCAATGGATGCATGCCACTTGTTATTGGGGAGACCTTGGCAGTTCGATCACAATGCTACACATGAAGGCCGAACAAATACATATTCATTTTGGGATGCTGGAAAGAGACGTGTATTACGACCAATGTTCGGCAATGCCATCAAGATGGACGAACATGTTGCACTGAAGAAGGTTGCAAAGACTGCTACGAAACCGAGGACGGTTTCCTTTGAAGGGGGAGGGGATGATGTGAACACTAGTGCCATTGTTGTGCCATTGGCCACTCAGACTAGTTCTACGGCTACCACTATTTCACAAATTCATAATCTGCGAGAAGGTATGAAGAAAGATTTAAAGTGGACCGGTGCAGGCATCATAGGCGTTGTTCCATGTGCTGCATTGAAGAAGAAAGGAGACTTGGGAGTTTCTGCTAGTTGCATGGAGATGCTCGTTGTTTATATAGGAGACGTTGCAATCCAGCTTGTAGTTTCACAAGAAGTGAAGCCAAACTTTAGAACTCCTCCAAGGTGGTAATCTCAAGCGTGCAAAGGAGAGATTCCTTTATGTTTTCTTATTATATTTTAGGACTTGGGTGATCAACGTGGCCGGAGTAATTAATTAGTTTTCTTAATTAAGAGAGTACTAGCATCACGGGTCTAGGGATAAGTTGCGTTAGGTAGGTTAAATAAATAGATGTTTCTCTCCGAGATGTAAAAGGAGAAAACAACTTGTTAGGTATTAAATCTTTTTACGCGTACGTGGTTGAGTCGGTTAGCGATTAGTTTGGCCGTGGCTTCTGTGTACGTCGCCTATATAACAAGGCAGTTTGGGTCATTGTACGGGAGGAGTCAGTTGAATAAAATACCAGAAAACACATCACGTTGGGATGCACCAAAATCCTTGTGTTTGCTGATCCGCGAGGGATTTCAGAGCTGCTACGTGTAGGATTTGATCCAGTCAAATTCTTGCGCAAGTCTTTTTGTTCTTTGGTCTTCTTGCGTCTTTGCTTGATCCGAAGAGCCGTACTACTACTTTTACATACGCTGCTGCTGGTGCGACGATCGTTCGTCGACGTTCTTGCTAATTCATTGAGTACCGTGAAAGATTGGACCTACGAACGACTCGCCGTCTAGTCGGGTCTCATCAAGCGGCCACGAGCACTACTAGGGAAAACCTTATACACAGAGGTATAGAAGTAGCATTGGTCAAAACTCGGCGCTAGTGCTACTTAGTAGTAGCGCTTGTTGCAAAACCATGCTACAACCATTGTTTTAGCAGTAGCGCGTCTGCACAGAAAAGCGCTACTACTAAAATTCCCTCACTAATGCCGGTAGGCTAGGAATAGTAGTAGCAGTTCTCCTAGAAGCACGCTACTGCTAAAAACTTTGTAGCAGCGCGTTTATGCTGTAGAGCGCTACTGCTATGAAAAAGAAAATAAATAGAAAAATAAGTAGAAAAGTAAATGAAAATGAAAGAAATAGAAAAAGCAGAAATGAAAAAAAGAAAATGTAAAGAAAACAAAAGAAAAAGAAAAAGAAAACAGAAAGGAATAGCTGTAGCGCGTTTCTCTGGAACACGCTATAGCTATCTTAGCTATAGCGCGTTTCGGCAAAACGCGCTACTGCTAGTTTGACTCAAATCCCGGCAGCCTGGGCTCAAAATTTCGCTAAGTCCTTTCCCCCCTCTCTACTCCCCCTGTCCCCCAACTGCTCCATCGCCGCCGTCGCCCTGCCGCCTTCGACCACACCGCCACCGCCCAAGGCCGCCTTCGACCACACCGCCGCCGCCCGCCGCGTTTGACCAAACCGCCGCCGCCCGAGGCCGTCGTCGACCTCACCGTCGCCTCCCTCGAGCTCATCGCCGCCGCCCTCGACCTCACCGCCGCCGCCCGAGCCAGAGCCTGCCCTCCCCGCCGACCGTAAGGATCTGCCTCTCCTGTGCCCTACCCTCCTCTCTCTCCCTGCTAGGGCAATTCATATATATGTTGATACTATGATGATGTTCATATGAAACCTAGATTGTTTTAGGGCAGTAGGCATTTTATAGCATTTAGGAAAAATGATTAGCAATTTTTTTAGGAAATTAGCTAGGGCAATTCTTATGAAAATGCCTAAACAGTAATTCCATTTAGGTTTAAACTAATAGAGGGTATATAAATAATAGTAGCATTTAGATTTAGATTAACAAAGGCTATAAACAAAAAACACTTAGTTACAAAAAATATTTGGACTACGGACCTGAATTTGTTCCAAATTTCATTCAAATGAAATTTGAATTATTTGGACTATGGACCTGAATATTTTTGAAGAAATTGGGTGTAGGTACTAAGGTCTTGCTGTGGAAATTTAGGTGAGGTCAGAAGGGTTAGAGAAAATGGAGTTCCTAGACTTTTAGCTTTAGACAAAAAACAAAAGTATTTAGCTATAGATAAAAACAGTAGCTATGGCATTTAGCTATAAACAAAAACCAGAATTGTTTTTGTTTTCAAAAACTTGGTCAAACTAATTGCTGCTATGTAAACAAAAAAACAAGATTGTTTTTATATGATATATGTCATTGATGTTCATTTGCATATTCCATTATTGTTGATTATATCTTTTCATTGAAGTGGCCATGTTATATGCAAATTCCTCAATAGTGTTTGCTCATGTTATATCTTTTCATTGAAGTGGTTCGATTGTGCCCAAGTGGCTTTGTTGTTTCTAGGGAATGAAGCTGAGTGGCCTATGTTTTGCCGGAATGTTGATTCATTTATGTTCCGGCAAATTTCAGGTTCTCGATTTGTCCACTTTTTAGCAAAGGTCATGCCGAAATTTTCCGTGAATTTCGTCATGACTTGTGCTACAAACTAGGACATATTGAGTGACCGGGATTTGCCGCACCAGGAAGGAGTCAACGTTCCTGCAAAACAATAGGCCTTTTTTATGTTATTATTCATTTTATTAGGTCTAGAATTAATTGACTAGATTTAATCATAGGAAACATGGCTAGCAACGATGAAGGACAGTGTTCTGGTGATTGCGACGACGTCTACCGGGCGGCAGACAATTTTTTTAGCCTTGCCGACGATCAACCAATGTTGTTGTTGGGCCCACCGGTGGCATCGGGGACTGAGACCGACAGGCAGACCGGTGCTGAGACTGAGAGCGATGCTGAGACTCAGACTGGCATCGAGACCGGCGCTGAGACTGAGACCAGCGCTGCCTCGGGGAGCGGAGCCAGTGTATCATTGTTTAGATGGACGACGATGTATTTGCAAGTAATCGAGACTTGTATTGCTATTTTCGAGATGATGACGAGAGACCACTTTGTGTTGGATGATGATTATGATGATGACATGATTTGATGAGACTAATTGTATGTATATGCTATGATTACATTTGTATGTGTATGATATGCTAAAGATTATCGTATAAAGCCTATTCAAATACAAAAGAAATATGGAGGGAAAAACTAATAAAACTAGTAGTAGCGAGGGGGGAAATTTAGTAGTAGTGCCGCCTTACCAGTAGCGCTTCTTTGTAAACGGCGCTGCAGATAATATCAGCAGCTCCCTTCTCTAAAGAGCGCTACAGCTATTCATGTATGGAAGTAGCGTGGGACGACAGACCCTACTGCTATACGTTAGCTGTAGCGCCTTATTAGTAGCGCCGGTCCCCACGCTACTGATAGGCCTAAAACCCACGCTGCTACTAGCCTTTTCCCTAGTAGTGGAGGGTGGAGGGCGCGCCCAGGGGGGTAGGGCTCCCCCTACCTCGTGGGCCCCTCGTGGGTCTCCTGACCTAGTTCCTTCGCCTATATATTCTCTTATACCCCCAAAACATCAGGGGAGCCACAAAAACACTTTTCCACCGTCGCAACCTTCTGTACCTGTCAGATCCCATCTAGGGGCCTTTTCCGGTGTCCTGCCGGAGGGGATTCGATCACGGAGGGCTTGTACATCAACACTAGTATCCTTTCTATGAAGCGTGAGTAGTTTACCACAGGTCTATGGGTCTATAGCTAGTATCTAGATGGCTTATTCTCTCTTTTTGATTCTCAATACCATGTTCTCCTCGATGTTCTTGGAGATCTATTCGATGTAATACTCTTTTGCAGTGTGTTTGTCGAGATCCGATGAATTGTGGATTTATGATCTGATTATTTATGAATATTATTTGAGTCTTCTCTAAATTCCTATATGCATGATTTAATGTCTTTGCAACTCTCTTCGAATTATCGGTGTAGTTTGGCCTACTAGGTTGGTTTTTCTTGCAATGGGAGAAGTGCTTAGCTTTGGGTTCAATCTTGCGGTGTCATTTCCGAGTGATAGTAGGGGCAGCAAGCCATGTATTGCATTGTTGCCATCGAGGATAAAAAGATGGAGTTTTCATCATATTGCTTGAGTTAATTCCTCTACATCATGTCATCTAACTTAACGCGTTACTCTTTTCTTTACGAACTTAATACTCTAGATGCATGCTGGATAGCGGTCGACTTGTGGAATAATAGTAGTAGATGCAGAATCATTTCGGTCTACTTGACACGGACGTGATGCCTATATTCAGGATCATTGCCTTAGATATCGTCATAATTATGCGCTCTTCTATCAACTGCTCGGCAGTAATTTGTTCACCCACCGTAATATCTACTATCTTGAGAGAAACCACTAGTGAAACCTATGGCCCCCGGGTTTTTTTTACATTATATTGAATCTCTTTTCCATCATATTAGTTTCCGATCTACTATTTTGCATTCCTTTACTTTCCAATCTAGAAATCAAAAATACCAAAAAGAATTACTTTACCGTTTATCTATCTCTATCAGATCTCACTTTTGCAAGTAACTGTGAAGGGATTGACAACCCCTTTATCGCTTTGGGTGCAAGTTTGTTGATTGTTTGTGCAAGTACTCGGTGACTTGTGCGCAATCTCCTACTGGATTGATACCTTGGTTCTTAAAGTGAGGGAAATACTTACTCTACTTTGCTATATCATCCTTTCCTCTTCAAGGGAAAAACAAACGCAAGCTCAAGAAGTAGAAGCTCTCTCCCCCTCTCTCCCTGTGGCAGCGGAATGCCACCGGGGCCATCATCGTGACGGTGATATAGACCAACAACTTCGACGTCATCATCGCCAACTCTCTCCCCCTCTATTCAACGGTGTAACACCTCTTCTCCCTGCTGTAATATCTACTTAAACGTGGTGCTCAATGCTATATATTATTTCCCAATGATGTCGCTATCCTATGATGTTTGAGTAGATTAGTTTGTCCTATGGGTTGATTGATGATCGTTATTGGTTTGAGTTGCTTGTTTTATTATTGGTGTTGTCCTACGGTGCTCTCCGTGTTGCGCAAGCGTGAGGATTCTCCGCTATATGGTTTGCAATATGTTCATGGTTCGCTTATTGTCTGCGTTGCGTGAGTGATAGAAATACAAACACGGATAAGTGGGTTATGGCATATGGGAATAAATAGGAATTGATACTTTAATGCTATGGTTGGGTCTTACCTTAATGATCTTAGTAGTTGCGGATGCTTGCTAGAGTTCCAATCATAAGTGCATATAATCCAATCAGAAAAAGTATGTTAGCTTATGCCTCTCCCTCATATAAAATTGCAATAGTGATTACCGGTTTACTTATCGATTGCCTAGGTGTCGGTTCAATATCTGGCGTATCTCGTAGTAGGGGTCCTAAGCTAGGCATCTTGGGGCGATGGTAACATGGACACGGGGTTTTACCCAGGTTCGGGCCCTCTTGATGGAGGTAAAACCCTACGTCCTGCTTTTGATTGTATTCATATGGGGTATAGTACAGAGTACATGTGTCTACCACGAGATTGTAGTAATGAATATGAGATTGTCTATTGAATAGCCTGGCCTCGATTTATATAAGACACCGGAGGCCTAGGGTTCAGGAGAGTCCTTGTCTTGGCCGCCAAGTCTTGTGGAGTCTTCCTTGTATGCGGCAGGGGTTGTCCGAACTGGCCCATGACTATACGGCCATAGGGGTCCTCGGCCCAATCCAACTGATCGGGAGACGATGTGGTGAGTACCCCCTAGTCCAGAATACTTTCAGTAGCCCCCTGAACCGGTCTTCAAGTTAGGGACGCTCCTCGATTCTTCCAAACTGTTCTTCACCTTCGGTCGTTGGTCCTGAAAATGGGTTCAACAAATCTTCTCGTCTTTGATCTTGAGGATCGCCGAGGTGACTCCAAAGACTTTACACGTCGGGTATCCGAGGAGCCCCTTTAAGTTTCCGGCCTTTACCAATGCATTGTTATTTTTATGCCATACCTCGGGTTTGAAGTGGTTCCCGAGCGGCAACGTCCTCTTGCGTCCGAGCTCCAACGGCGGACTGCATTCGAGGTATCTTTAGCAGCCGAGCACCAACGCCGGACCGCTTCCGAGAGTCAACGCCGGAATGTATCCGAGCTCCAACGCCGGACTATGTCCAAGCTCCAACGTCGGACTATGTCCATGCTCCAACGCCGAACTATGTCCAAGCTCCAACGCTGGACTATGTCCAAGCTCCAACGCCGCTCTGTATCCGAGCTCCAATGCCGGCCTATGTCCAAGCTCCAACGCCTTACTATGTCCAAGCTCCAACGCCGGAAATGCCCTCTACGGAGCCAGCCACTGGCGTCCGAGCTTTATGCCGGACTACTTCCGGGGTGTCTATTGTAGTCGAGCACCAACGTCGGACTGTATCCTAGGTGGTGCACCACCTCGGCCATGGGCTCATTTTTATGAATTTAATTCCGAATTATGCAATGTAATCTCTGCCGAGGTGCATAGCCAGTAGCCCTCAAGGTGCGTGTTGGCCTAATATCCGGGATGCACCTGAAGGAAAAAATCAAACCGCTGACCCTAGTAGCCCCTGAGACTCAGGTCGATTAATAAAATCAGCCTGAGGATCAATTCTCAGCTCGGCAGCATACTTAGGAATAGAAACGCGGTGTGCAAAGTCCTCGAGACTCAGGTTGGGTGCGGCCGACCAACCTGAGAATAATAATCTCCTCGAAAACTATATTTGACTTTAAATTTTCTGCATTGGATTATCAATGCAGTAGCCCCCGAGACACTGGTCGAGAGGCAACACCAGATTAGGGGATCGATGTACCCTTTTAATATTTGTAAATAATAAGTCTGAAGCCTAGTAGCCCCCGAGCCTTAATGCACGCACAGGAGGCCGAATTAAGGATCGATATCCATAGTAAAATCACAAATTATGTGTAATGACTCTATGTATCCAAGTACTTTACATCATTAATGCTCGGATCCGCATTGTACAAAACTTTGTTGACCAACCATCAGCTTCAACCTCCTCGGCCAACAGCCGAGGAGTGTTTGTCCTACTTTATAAAGCCTTTATGAGGGCAAAGATTTAAGGCAAACAAGGCAATCCGGCCATACGGTTTTATAAACAAAGGTACGCAGAGAGACATGTTATATTATTGTTTAACATAAGACACATCGTCCAAAGAAAATAGTCCCGCTATCGTTTCCTTTCGTTGGGTTGTCATGCTAAGCATGATCATGAAACCTCAGCTCCGATCAATGTGGGAGGAAAATACTGAGGATTTAGTTCGGGGAAAGCTTCCAAACTCTGTGGTCTAAATGAATCCAAATATTCACTTCCGTTGCGACTGTTTATAATCTGAAAGTGGCCAATCGTCGGCTTCTACCCCCTTGTAGATGCTACGCGGGGTGTTTCCGTAATAACAAAACAACCCTTAGTTGACGTCTCGGTGCCCGAAGGCGGTTGTGTTGACGGAAACAAGGCAATCAGATATGCGGGCTTTATAACTTTCACTTAGTCATAGGATTTTAAAGTTGGGAGGCCAGCGAGTAGCCCCCCACTTAGTGTTCGGCGACAGCCGAGGTCAAGCCTTAAACACTTCGGCTGATGTTATGAATGGCCTATCATTTAATAGAGTCATCGGACCGCTGACCAGTTTACGCTTATTGTGACAGTCGGTTTTTGGCTTTCTCCACTGCGGTGCTTAACCATGCGAGCTGGAAGCACAATCACAATGGTTCTCCCTTTGCACACTTAGCCGAACAAAGCGGAACATGGGAGGCAAGCACAGGAGCCGGGCAACCCAACTATTGACCGAAGACACAATTCGAAACTAAAGCATATGTAACAATATCCGAGAATTTTTACCGAATCTTTAAAGGTGTCCGGCGTTGCATGGCGAGACTTATGCGAAAAACACACAAATAGTTGAAAAGTGCCGCAGGATTGGAAAAACCAAAAAACGTCAGGAAAAACTTGACGTCCGAACTAGATCAATTGTTAGGTGCTAATTAGAAAATTGGTCTTAGAAAAAAAATTACTTCTGTCGTGCTTTAACATGACACATCCTATCTCAAGACTTCAAGCGGGTCAGCCTACGGCTTCAACCTCCTATCCCGAAGGCGGAGTACTTCTTATTAGGCCAGTTTAGCAAACTTTAGTGGCTCTGAGAGAGAAATTAGGCTCCCCGGCTATTGACAGCACGCTCGCGTCGAAAAAAGAAGTGATAGAAAAAAGACTTTGTAACGACTAAGAAGAATAACACTTATTATAAAACAGCTCACATAAATTTAAGAGGCCCCGAGTGACTTGGGTAAAAGAATTTTATGTATAATGATTGTATGTACAGAAGTACTTATATCATATTTGTGTCCACCCAAACTTTATACGCGTCTTAACCGACCGTCGGGTTCTCCCTTTTCGGTCAAGGACCGAAAAGTGTTATGTACTCCCCCTGTCGAGAATATCGACGGTGTTTCCGATAACCAGGCAATCAGGCCATAAGGCTGTAACAAATAAAGCGCGCTCAGAAAACTTGTGCTATATTACTGACAAAGTGTAAGAAGTATCTTCGAAGAAAATAGTACCCCCACCGATACCTTTCTTCGGTTGCTCATTATTATTATGAGACTTGTGCAATAGATATTTTGTACTCATGAGTTCCGTTGTGTGTCGACCATTGCTGAAAACAGTAAGAGTGCTAGCTTTCGGCTTTACCAAATCTGAGGTCCGGCTCGGATGACCCGATCGTGACAATCGCAGAGGTGCTCCCTTTACTCCCTAGCCGAACAATCGTGAACATAGGGGTAAACACAAGAGCAAGGCAACTCAGCTTGCAAATCGCTTAAGTCAACATGATGCATATTGTGGCGTAAGACACGAACAAAGAACGAAGTCGTACAAGTATAATCATATGCAAGAGGAAAAGCTCCATCAAGAGAGCCCCCAAATAAACGGCGTATTTGAATATGTGGGTCACAAACAAAGTTTGGACAAGGAAGTTCTTCAGAGCCAACTTTTTGCTAAAAAAAGAATAGTGCTTGGTCAAACCGAACAAAATTTAAAACTGAAAGTTTTTGAGCATAAAAGCGACTTAGCTAGTTAATGTGCTCGACGTTGATGACGCGGTCCGAGCTTGGTGCGGGAGGAGGTCTCAGCCCCCAAGCCCGATGTGGCCGAGCGAAGAGCTCGGCACTCCGAAGAGGTGAAGCCCCCAGTCTAGCTGAGATGATGGAGCAGGTCACCGGGTGACACTGGAATCTCCGGCCGAGTAGGTTGACGAAGCGACGATGCGGGGTTGCCAACATAGGGCAGCGCTCCAAGGCGACGACACAATTCGGTCGATGGAGGTGGGCGACGAGGACACCACGCCGAGGGGATAGTGTGGCCCGGTTTAGGTCAATTGCCTGCACAGATAAAATAGTGCAAGCAAGATAATAATAATAATTATTATTATTATTATTATTATTATTGTTATTATTATAATATATATATATATACATATATATATATATATATTTAAAAATCTTCTACTTAATTAACTTAAGTGAAGCAAATAATTAAAAAAAAAATGGCCTGAGCGCCGAGGTTAGTCCCGACGAAGTGGTGGCACGAAGATGTTGACACAGAGACGCACGGCAAGGCGAAGCCACAACTTGATCGATGCGGGTAGGACGACGGTGTTGGCCCATAGAGTTGACTGCGAGACGCAATCGAAGGTGATTACCTGCACACATAAGATAGTGCAGTCAAAAAATAATAATATATAAAAAATTCTCGCATAATTAAATTAGAAAAATAATTTATTAAAGAGATGTGGTCTGGCGTTGAAGTCGCGGTAGAGCAGATATGTCGATCCAGGGCGGTCATCCGCAAGACAGCGGCACCAAGCGGACGACGTTGTGACCAAATTAGTCATGAAACTCGAAGCCGCAAGTAAGCTGACGCAGGGCGGTAACGGTGAGGCCAGGTTGTATGTGGTAGTCCGATCTATGAAAAATAGCATAGACAACCCAAGTAATAAATTCTAAAAATTATTCGTACAACATTAGTACAGGAAGAATATCACCTAGGTGTTTAATGTGAAGAGGATAACGTGGAGAAGACAACGCTCCTCTTTTTTTTAATCATCCTCGATCGACGTGCCACAAGTAGCAGCTCTAATTGATTGCTCCGAAAGAAAAAGCATTAAGGAAACGGGAGCCATCTAGCTGCTAGATTTAGGAAGAAGAAAGATAAGGAAACTCCCTATATTCACGCCGCCCGCGAGATTGCTTCTCCGCTTCAGGTAGCACTGCAATGTCTACTACGCTCTCATCGGCTGCTCGTACGGATAGACCACGGTTTGCCGAACTATCCATGGTACGCGGGAGTATCAGCTCATAGCAACGGAGCTATATTGATGGGCACAGCAGCATCCGCTAGATCTCTTATTGATCTTGATCCGGTGCTGCGATCAAAGTAGTACCAAGCCCGCAGTAATAAATTCAATGAAATTAGCTGATGCAAGATAATCTAATTGAAAAAATAGCACCTGATTGAGTATTGGTTGAAGATCCCATCGGGCCACAACCGCACCTTAGCAGGCTCTCAATGAAAGCACCAATGTCGGTTCAATATCCGACGTATCTCGTAGTAGGGGTCCTAAGCTAGGCGTCTTGGAGCGATGGTAACATGGACACGGAGTTTTACCCAGGTTCGGGCCCTCTTGATGGAGGTAAAACCCTACGTCCTGCTTTTGATTGTATATGGGGTATAGTACAGAGTACATGTGTCTACCACGAGATTCTAGTAATGAATATGAGATTGTCTATTGACTAGACTGGCCTCGGTTTATATAAGACACCGGAGGCCTAGGGTTTAGGAGAGTCCTTGTTTTGGTCGCCAAGTCTTGTGGAGTCTTCCTTGTATGCGGCAGGGGTTGTCCGAACTGCCCATGAGTATACGGTCATAGGGGTCTTCGGCCCAATCCAACTGATCGGGAGACGACGTGGTGAGTACCCCTTAGTCCAGAATACCGTCACTAGGGACAAATAACTTTCTTGTGACAAAAAGCTCTCTACTAAAACTAACTTAGTTGTTTCTTTATCTAAACAGCCCCTAGTTTCTATTTAGATGCTCTTTATTATCTTGCAAACCTGTCATATCACACCTACAAAGTAATTCTAGTTTCATACTTGTTTTAGGTAAAGCGAACGTTAAGCGTGCGTAGAGTTGTACCGATGGTCGATAGAACTTGAGGGGATATTTGTTCTACCTTTAGCTCCTAGTTGGGTTCGACACTCTTACTTATCAAGAAAGGCTACAATTGATCCCCTATACTTCTGGGTTATCAAGTAGCTAGATGGATTCTTCTCTCTTTTTGATCTTTAAAAAAATGGTCTCTTGGAGATCTATTTGATGTAACTCTTTTTGTGGCGTGTTTGTTGGGATCCTATGAACTTTGAGCTTATGATCAGATCTATATTTTTATCCATGGAAGTTATTTGAGTTTTTATCTCTTATATGCATGATTACTTATAGCCTTGTATTTCTTCTTCAAATCTTTGGTTTAGTTAGGCAGACTAGATAGATTTTTCTTGCCATGGAAAGAGGTGCTTTGTGATGAGTTCAATCTTGCGGTCTTCTTTCCCAGTGACAGAAGGGGCAGCTAAACACGTATTGATTGTTGCCATTAAGGATAACAAGATGGGGTCTATTCCTACATGAATAGATTTTGTCTACATCATGCAATCATTCTTATTGCATTACTCCGTTTCTCCATAAACTTAATACACTAGATGCATGTTGGATAGCGGTCGATATGTGTAGTAATAGTAGTAGATGCAGGTAGGAGTCGGTCTACTAATCTTGGACGTGATGCCTATATAATAATCATTGCCTGGATATCGTCATAATAATTTGAAGTTTTATCAATTGCCCAACAGTAATTTGTTTACCCATCATGTGCTATTTTCTCAAGAGAAGCCACTAGTGAAATCTACGGCCCCGGGTCTATTTCTCAGCATATATTTTCAGATCTATATTGCTATTTGCCTTTTTATTTATTTGCATCTTTTATTTTCAGATCTATATTATCAAAAACCCAAAAATACCTCGCTGGATTTTATTTGCCGTTATTCTATTTGCATCTGCCAAATTATATCTTTACCCATCTTTTACCCGGGAGGGATTGACAACCCCTCTTATGCGTCGGGTTGCAAGTATTTGTTCTTTGTGTGCAGGTACCATTTACATAGTGTTGCTTGGTTCTCAAACTGGTTCGATAACCTTGGTTTCATCACTGAGGGAAATACCTACCATAGATGTGCTACATCATCCCTTCCTCTTAGGGGAAAAACTGACGCGGACACAAGCCATATATCAATCATCATTATTAGAACATTATCCCAGTGAGAAAAGGATGATAGAGAATATGATTCCCCCACAAGTAGGGATGAGACTGCGGACGAAAAAAGAAAAAAAAGCCAAAAAGAACCCACCAAAAAAAGGAAAAAAAGTACAAAAAGGAAAAAGGAGAAAACAAAAAATGAAATGAGAAAAAAAAAAGAGAAGGGGCAATGCTACTATCCTTTACCACACTTGTGCTTCACAGTAGCACCATGTTTTTCATATAGAGAGTCTCCTATGTTGTCACTTTCTTATACTAGTGAGAATTTTCCATTATAGAACTTGTCTTGTATATTTCGATGATGGGCTTCCTCAAATACCTGAGGTCTTCATGCGCAAGCAAGTTGGATGCACACCCACTTAATTTTCAGTTTGATATTTCATACACTCATAGCTCTTAGTGCATCTATTGCATGACAATTCCTACTCCTCGAATTGACATCAATTGATGGCCATCTCCATACCCCGTTGATTAGCCGCATCGATGTGAGACTTTCTCCTTTACTGTCTTCTCCAAACAACCTCCAACATCATATTCTATTCCACCCATAGTGTTATATCCATGGCTTGCACTCATGTATTGTGTGGGGGCTGAAAAAGCTGAAGCGCGTTAAAAACAATAAACCAATTGCTCGGCTTGTCATCGGGGTTGTGCATGATAAATACTTTGTGTTAAGAAGATGGAGCATGACAAGACTATATGATTTTGTAGGGATAACGTTCTCTAGCATTGATATTTTGAAATACATGATTGTTTGTTGGCATGCCTGAGTATTGATGTATTTATGTCAAATTATAGACTATTGCTTTGAAGCACTCGTGTATTAATATTCATGCCATGATTAGATTATATGATCAAGATTGTGCTAGGTAGCATTCCACATCAAAAATTATATTTCTTATCATTTACCTACTAGAGGATGAGCAGGAATTAAGCTTGGGGATGCTGATACGTCTCCGTCGTATCTATAATTTTTTATTGTTTCATGCCAATTTTCTAGAACCTTCATATACTTTTGGCAATATTTTATATCATTTTTTGGGAGTAACATATTGATCCAGTGCCCAGTGTCAGTTCCTGTTTGTTGCATGTCTTTTGTTTCGCAGAATACCCGTATCAAACAAAGTTCAAACGCGATAAAAATTTACGGAGAATTATTTTGGAATATATGTGTTTTTGGAAAGCGGAATCAACGCGAGATGATGCCCGAGGGCCCCACAAGCCCTAGGGGCACGCCACTCTACCCAGGGCGTGCTTGCCAGGCTTGTGGCCACCCCGTAGGTCGGTTGGAGGTGTCCTTCGGCCGCAAGGAAGCTTATATCTTGATAAAAATCATGTTAAAATTTCAGCCCAATCGGAGTTACGGATCTCCTCATATTTAAGAAACGATGAAAGGCAAGAAATGCAGGAACGCGAAATAGAGAGATAGATCTAATCTCGGAGGGGCTCCCGCCCTTCTGCCGCCATGGAGGCCATGGACCAAAGGGGAAACCCTTCTCCCATCTAGGGGGAGGTCAAGGAAGAAGGAGGAGGAGGGGCTCTCTCCCCCTCTCTCTCCCGGTGGCGTCGGAACGCCGTCGGGGCCATCATCATGACGGCGATCTACACCAACAACTTTGCCGCCGTCATCACCAACTCTCTCCCCCTCTATGCAGCGGTGTAACACCTCTTCTCCCTGCCGTAATCTCTACTTAAACATGGTGCTCAACACTATATATTATTTTCCAATGATGTATGGCTATTCTATGATGTTCGAATAGATCTGTTTTGTCCTATGGGTCGATTGATCATCATGATTGGTTTGAGTTGTATGTTTTATTATTGTTGCTGTCCTGTGGTGCTCTCCGTGTCGCGCAAGCGTGAGGGATAGCCGTTGTAGGGTGTTGCAACATGTTCATGATTCGCAAATGATGGGTTTCTAGAGTGACATGAGTTTAAACTCGTGTAAGGGGTTGTTGAGTATGGGAGTAAAGAGGACTTGATACCTTATAATGCTATGGTTGGGTTTTACCTTACTGATCTTTAGTAGTTGCGGATGCTTGCTAGATGTAACACCCTCAGTGTCATGCTACAGTAATCCCATGTTAATAGTGCCAGGTCACCATGCTTACTGAGCTAATTATCACTTGATGAAAAATCAAAGTCAAATTCAAATTAAAATTTTGAGGGAAATTCAGAATTTCTCAAAAATGAAAACAAAAATGTTCATCATGTGCCAAATTTTCCACAACTAATATTGGTGGTGAAACAACATTTTTGCAAAGGGTTTAAGTGGCCTAAACTACTTAAAACAGTGACCTAAGCAATAAATTAAATGCCCTTTTTAATTTATAAAATTGGCAACTATTCCAAAAGCCTTCCAACCTTTTTGAGGCAGTGCACTTTAATTCTTTGAAATTGTTTTGGCCAGTGGCATAATTTTGCAAAGTCAATTGTGGCTAAAAGAAAATGCAAAAGGTGCTGGAAAAGAAAAAGAAAAACAACAAAAAGAAAAAGAAAAGGAGAAGTAGAGGGGAGAGAGAGAGGCCCTCTGCCTCACTCAGGCTTCAGCCCACCCGAGCCAGCTGGCCCAACAGGCCGGCCCACACCCCCTGGGTCGTCACTCTCCCCTCCCCCTGTTCAACCGACCGAGGGCGCGCGCCCGCGCGTCGCCGCCGGACCACCTCGCCGTCGACGGGAGAGGATAAGGCCGCCCCGACGCCTCGGCCCCCTCACCTCCCACTCGCCCACTTGCCCCTCCTCTCTCTCTCTCGCCCACGCACTCACTCCGCCCCTCCTCTCCTCCAGATCCGCGGCCCGAGCGTAGTCGCCGCCGCCCGTCGTCGTTGTCGCGGCCACCGGCGGACCCGCGTCCGCTGACCCTGTCGGTGAGCTCCGTCGGGGTCGACTACGTCGACTGGTGGCCTCAGCTGGAACCGGGAAGCACCGCAGTCGCCGTTCGTCCTCGTCCCCATCTCCGGCTGTCGTCGATCTTCTTCGTCTCCGGCGTCGTCTCTGCAGCTCCTAAACCACCACGGGCCATCGTGTGAGCCACTCGGTGAGCTCTTCACCTTTCCTCTCCCCGTCATAGCTCCATTTACGTGCCGTAGCAAGCTGTGCACGATGCGCCGCCATTGCCGTGCCCTGGCTCCGCTATCGAGCTCCCAGCCATCACGGTAGGGCTCGTCCCGGTCTACCGAGCTCACCAACGCGTTCGTGGCTTCGAGTAGTCGTCGTAGGAGTAGCGCGCCACCCGTTTTGGCCTCCGTTTCATCGTGCGCGAGTTCGCCGTGCTTCGGGTCTCCGCCGTTCCTGTCGGCGGCGGCGGCTCCGGCCATCACAACTCGTGTGGCCACCCGCGTTGGATGCGGCGTTGCTTACTCGTTCGAACGTGCCAACGCACGGGCCAAATGGCCCCCTGTACGTGGATTCCGGCGAGATCACGAGCGCCTTCGCCGTATTTTTGGTCGCCGGCGTTTAGCCGCCGGCCACCACCGACGTGGCACACCTGGGGCCACCCCCTGGGCCACTGCCAGTGGGGCCCCTAGCCCCCTGTTGACCAGTTGACTTGGTCAACCATGCTTAATGGGCAAGCCCCAGCCACTGACGTGCGGGTCAGACCGCTTAATCCTCTAATTAAAACATTTTAATATTTAAAACTAATTAGTTTAGTTAATTAGACACTGGCAGGTGGGCCCAGTAGTTTTACTAACTAAATTTAGATTAGTTAAAACCATGTTTAACCCACTGTCTATGACAGGTGGGTCCCCCATGTCAGTTTTGACCGGTCAGCCGTCCTGTTGACTGTTGACGTCACTATGACGTCATGCTGATGCAATATTCCTTTTCTGTTATTTTAAATAGTTTCTGAAAATGGTTTAATCTTTGAATAATCATAGAAAATAAACCATAACTCAGATGAAAATGTTTTCTACATGAAAGTTGCTCAGAAAAATCCAACGAATTTGGATGTGCGGTCCGTTTACCTGTCAGATGCCTCTAACTATCTGAACATGGAACATTCCCCCTCCGGTCATCTGTCTGACACAGGTCCGGGACCGGGAAAACATTCCCGGTTGACTTCCCCCCTCGCCGGTATCGTGTAGCGCCGCGTTAGAACACGTCTAGTTCTGCCTGTTGTCCTGTTATGCTATGTTTGCTTTATACTTACTGTTTCTTCCCCTTCTTCTCTCTGGTAGACCCCGAGACCAATGCTGCCCGTGTGATTGACTATGTCACCGACAACCCCTCCTTCTCCCTGAGCAACCAGGCAAGCCCCCCCTTTGATCATCCCGATATCACCCATTCCATTCTCTCATGCTTGCATTAGATTTTTCTACTGTTATTGATTGCTCCTATTCTAATGCATAGCCTGCTTTTGTGTCTGCTATTGTACCTTAACTGCTTATCCTAAAATGCTTAGTATAGGTTGGTTAGTGATCCATAAGTGACCCCCACCTTATCCTTGTTGCCCCTGCTTCATCATTGAAGACCCGATCAACGGGATCGAAGACTAGGCCCCAGCACCGCACATCACTTTCCCCTTAGTTGCTCGACACTGCTGGGTTACTATCGAGTGCCGAGGGTGAGACCTCTACAGCACTTCTGATGTTAACCCGGTAGTGTAGCTATTCGGTCGTGGACATCGAGGGTGATTCCGCCTTAACCACTTCCGATACGACTCTATCGTGCAACCCCTCAAGTGTGAACCTCGGGGGTGATTTCACTTACGTTCACCTTGATGATTACATCGAGTGGAATTCACCGGGGGTGATTCCTCGGGTTTTCCCCTTGATGTTTAGACACACAGTTACTATGATTACCATGACTTTACACTGAACCATGTTACGAAAGACGGGTCGACCCTGAGGGGTACCCGCGCGAGCATAATTGCGAGTGATGTGGAGGCGGGTTGACCTGGAGGGTACCCGAGAGTTGAATACGAGGCGTGGCCGGGCATTCTTAGCCCTTGCCGCAAGTCCTCGAGATGGGGCAACGGGGTCACATCTTTCGTGAGTCTCTGCTTGTTACCGCGTGTTCCTAATCCACTACGATTTGGATATCTGATCCGTGGGGCCTCTGGCCTGATAGCACTAACCATCACGTGGGCATAGTATGGGCGTTCTGCGTCGTATACATCAGCCGAAGCTTAATAGACGTCAGCGACTGAGCGGCGCGCGCCGGGTTGGACTGGTAAGCTCCTTCCTTTTTTAAGGAGGTAGCTAGGTCTGCTCACCGGCCGCCCACGCAACGTGCAGGAGTTCCCGAGGAGATGGACCATGACCCCTGGGGGCATAGGTTTAGTCCGGCGTGCTGACCTCTCTATTAAGTCTAGGTCGGGTTGCGGCGTATTGTTTGGCTGAGGCCGGGCATGACCCAGGAAAGTGTGTCCGGCCGGAGTTAAGCGAGCGTGGTGGCTAAGTTGGTGCACCCTTGCAGGGAAGAACTAATCTATGCATAGACTGTCCTACGGTAACAGACACTTGGAGTTGTATCCCGATCGATACAACTACAACTGGATACTTGTGATGAGAATTGGATTGTGATGATAACTGGATAGTATGGCTCTGGGATGCCTTTCTCGCAGGGAGACGAGAAAGGATCTCTGGCCGAGGTTGATAACACTTCTACTACTTTACTTTATGCTACTCTACTCCCTCCGGTTGCTGCAAGATGGTGGTTTCCAGAAGATGCTAGTCTTCGATTGGACTAGGCCTTCTCTCTATTCCGGCATTTCCGCAGCCCAGTCCACATATACAGCCCCTCTTTGATAATGTTGCATATGTAGTGTAGATCCTTGCTTGCGAGTACTTTGGATGAGTACTCACGGTTGCTTTGCTCCCCCTTTCCCCTCTTCTTTCTTCTTTCTGGTTGTTGCAACCAGATGGTGGAGTCCAGGAGCCAGATGCCACCTTTGACGACTGCTGCTACCACGAGGGTGCCTACTACCATGTGACGGACGTCGACGACCAGGAGTAGTTAGGAGGCTCCCAGGCAGGAGGCCTTGCCTTTTCGATCGTAGATGCTTTTGTGCTAGCCTTCTTAAGGCAAACTTGTCTAACTTATGTCTGTACTCAGATATTGTTGCTTCCGCTGACTCTTGTGTATTCGAGCTTATGTATTCGAGCCCTCGAGGCCCCTGGCTTGTAATATAAAGCTTGTATTATTTTAATTTGTGTCTAGAGTTGTGTTGTGATATCTTCCCGTGAGTCCTTGATCTTGATCGTACACATTTGCGTGCATGATTAGTGTACGATCGAATCGAGGGCGTCACACTAGAATTCCAATCATAAGTGCATATGATCCAAGTAGAGAAAGTATGTTAGATTATGTCTCTCCCTCATATAAAATTGCAATAATGATTACCGGTCTAGTTATCGATTGCCTAGGGACATATAACTTTCTTGCAATAAAAAGCTCTCTACTAAGACTAACTTAATTGTTTCTTTATCTAAACATTTCTTATCTTTTATTTACGTGTTCTTTATTATCTTGCAAACCTATCCCTTTACACCTACAAAGTACTTCTAGTTTCAGACTTGTTCCAGGTAAAGCAAACGTTAAGTGTGCATAGAGTTGTATTGGTGGTCGAGAGAACATGAGGGAATATTTGTTTTACCTTTAACTCCTCATTGAGTTTGACACTCTTACTTATCGAGAAAGGCTACGATTGATCCCCTGTACTTGTGTGTTATCAAAATTCTAGAAGATCAAGATGCGGCGCAGCTTATGAACTTTCTGCAGATGCATCAGAATCTTCAACATCAGCAGGTGCACACACAGCTACTCAATGATCTTGTGGAGCACATGTGGATCCATAATGGCAACCAAGGAGGCAATGCTTGAGTTTCGCACTTCAAATAAATTTTATATAAACACTATGTTTGCTTGATACCAACAACAACTATTTACGTGCGACATTGTGTTGCATGATCGACGTGCATGTATTTGCATGGATTTAAGAGTCCGGATTTGAGATATATGGATGCCCGGAACGAAATATGATGGCCCGCCCGGATGCGCCCGCGGGCGTGCCCGGGCGCGTCCGCAGGCATTTAAAGGGCCGGATTAGCCAAGTCCGGCTGTAGATGCTCTTATAACCCACGATACAATGTGCGCGAAAAACTATTTCGTTCGTTCTTTTTTATAAGACGTTTCGAACCGCTGACATTGAACTATTTTGGGTGGTGTCTGAATTATGTAAACGTCTTATAAATATGACAGGGAATATATATTTATACAATGTGCCCTTTTAAGAGGGGCCAACAGCGACACAGGACCGAGGCCTGCCAGCTCGCATGCACCATCGGACAGGATAGCGAGTAAACCTGGCAGACGCACCCGCTAGCTTGATGGCACAGTGCGTGCACGCTTCTCTCCTCAATCTCTACCGTTTCCCGTACGTGCACGCACCCCTCCTCTCCCGAGAGACAAGTCGTCGTCGTCGCCGCCGACGTCGAGTGGAGACCTAATCTGCATGCCACAACCGCAAGCAGTCGGCATTGTGGGGACTGACTGAACCGATCCCCACGGACGGCGTCGGCAGCCGCACCAATCCGTCGGGCGGCCTCGGCTGCGACTTGCGAGCACGCACGACGCACGACGGCGCCAGGCCTCGGCCTCGGATCCGTGCAACCTTCCGCGGCAAGTTCGTCGTCGCTCTTTTCCGGACGTGCTTTTCATGGCCAAACCAAGCAGTCAACTCGGCCGGCCGCGACTCCGGCCCTGTGTCTCCTCGGATGGCCGGCCCGGTGGTCTCCCCTCGGCTTAATTTGCCGACCTGCTCCGTCGGAGGCACGCACGTACGGGGTCATGGCATTGGCACTGGCCGGGGGTAAGTACGTGCTGTACTACTTCGTTTTAGATCAGCAGGCAGTCCAGCTAAGTACGTACGCACCTGAAAAAGAAGACATGCTTCCCCTAAATAAATTTAAACAACACGTGCTGATGTAGTACCACTTCCAACAACTATTCTTCATCCCTACATTGTGTATTCTTCACCTTCCTGAAGATGAAATGTGCAAAGAGTAGCAATAGATCTTCAAAATAACTAGCTAGGGTGACCCAATTCGACGTCCCCTATTTCGGACGGGTTGTGCTTATGAGGAGTAGATGTTAATTACGCCGTGCATGTAATACACATTTTCCAGGGCGGATCGAGATCTTTAGATACTGCATGCCCCCAGACAGAGACCGTGGTCAGCTCGTCCCGGCGAGAGCCCCGCAAATTGTTCTGCCTGTGCTTGCGTCGGCATGCACATCCGTTCGATCCGACTGCCGGGCGGGCGCGGAGGCCAAAACTCACTGCCCGCCGCCGGCCGGCACGGCGCCAGCTACTTCATCTTTTTCGTGCGATAGCTAGCTATAGGAGTAGTTTTAAGGCCTCATTTGTTTTGAAGGAAACCAAAATGGGAATCAGGAGTAGTATAGGAATTTGATAGGATGACATTTGTTATCCTAATGAATTGTCTTGCGTCGTTTCTACGCATAAAATGAGCTTTGAGTGGAAGTATAGATTCCTTCAAGAAAAAAAGAGAAATGAATAATATACCTATGAAATTCCTGAAGACGTTTCCTACAAACCGAATGCATCTATAGGAAATTTTCCCATGGAATCCTTGTTCCGACGTTTTTGCTATGAAAATCCTTCAAACCGAATGAGGCCTAATTGCCGCTCAGGATGGACGACGGCGTTGCAATTGGTTGGAAACAGCTGCTCCATCGTCGCAGGTACACACAAGCGCAGTCACGTTCGTACGTCTTTAGATCGTGCAAGTCTAAGTCCCAAGTCCAGCACCCTAATAAAAGAAGACGTGTTCCCCTAAAACAACACGTACGGGCCGGTTGCACTAGTAGCTGATCAAGCCATTGTACCCACAGAGCGTTTATTTTGTAGTATCTGACTGGTGTTTACTTGCATGCCTGAGTCCATCTCGACCGATCTCTCCGTCAGTACTACACCACAGGAGTTATTGGTAAGCAATCTTCCTGGGGAGGCTTTTGCAGGTAGGCAGGCAGGCATCCTAATCAAGCCTAGGCTCCTAGCTTAATTAGCCTCAGCTTATTAATTAATCTGCATGATGCACGCACCAAACTATTGGTACTATAGCTAATCTAGTCGTAGCGAATTAATTAATAATGAGATTAGTCACCAGCTGTCATGGCTGGCTGTACGAACGATGATAATTGCGAGCTGTGTCGACCCGTTAATGGACACTCTGGCCTTGATGTGTCCTGTCGCTGGCCTCTAAACGGCCCTACTTACTACTTATGCACCCTCCTTTTCCTTTTTGAAATATCCCAAGTAACTGATCTGTTCTGTTCTGTCCGGCCGTGGATGCACGCACGGCCCATCTACCACGTACTGTTGCCACAAGACCATATAGCTAGCTACGATGGGTGGATTAATTAAAAGTAATTGAAGCGAGTGGTCAATGACGATCGATCGACAGATTGATGGATGGATTACACACACGAATCGAATCTAATCGAGACCCAATCAATCCAACTCGATCCAGCGTGTCGAGCTGCAGGATTTTCGTTCATAAACTAAAATCCTCAGAGTAGGCATAGTACATGCATGATGATGAGTTTTACGGGCAACGATCATTCGATACGACGGCAACTTCGTCGATCTTTTACCTAGAAAAAAGCGAGTAAGGAGTCCACTGCCGATCGCCTCTCAACTAAGGCCCCGATTGGATTGTTGTTTATTTCCTACACCGGTAAATTCCTACTCCTGGATTTTACTGGTCCCCAACGAAATACATTCTATGAGTGGTATTTGCAAAACAGATGGGCTGAGGAGTGTATCAGAAACCAGCCCACTACAGATGTATTAAGGGATACAGGCGTAATAATTACGTTCCATAAACAACATTCCAAGCGTGCGGACCGCTCGTCCATCGTTTTCTTAACGGAGGTGTATTTTATAAGTGTAACCAGCTGGAAAACGACGTTCCAAACGCGGCCTAATGGGTGGATTCTGCTCGGCGGAAAGAGACGCGGCCGGGGTTTTCGCAGTATTTTAGCCCATCCTCAGAGTAGACCGATGGGTAGACGGTGATGCGATCGGCTGTAGTCGGCATACGCGTGCTAGCCGGCAGGTAGGTGGCCGTCCGGCTGGCCTACATATGCATATACCGTACGTACGTACGTATGCATGGCAGTAGAGGAAATGGATAAGGCAATCTTATCGCTAAACGTACTACTACACCCGTTCATGTCTAGGAAAGTCTAGTAGGGATTACTATGATTCTTTCTTTATAGTCTCTTCCGTGGTTGGTTACTTGAAACGGAAATAACAGCAACGGAGGATCCACATTGTACTGTTTATTTGTGGAATAGATAAATCCCGAACGTTCGATTTTTAAGCATACTAATTTGAACTCTTTTCATGGCAACTTTAGTTAAAATGATGTTGACAAACATGACAATTTTCTGACAATAAATCAAACTGGAACAAAGTTGTCATGTGTTAATAAATAAAGTTGTCATCTCGCAGCAACTAAAGTTGCCATAAAAAAACGTTCGGCATGACATGCTTAAATTCCAAACATTTGGGACTTATTAAGGTCCTTTATTTGTCCCCCTCGTTTGTGGCACGTACGAGCAGAACAGGAGCACGTACAAGCAGTACATACTTGTGTGTAATATATAGACAAGGCACGTACGGTCGAAAATTCGTAGGAGAGGACGAGCGCGTGCGCTCCTGGTATCTGCAGCCATCAATTTTGCTATGGGGATGCGTTTTGCAGAACGTAGTAAATGCGGTGTCTGCGTGCGTGGACGGCATACGGGGATGTGCGGTTTCGAGTACGTACAGAACGGAGGGGGGTGTAGACGGAAGTGTCGGTCTGGGTCGGGGGGTTGGTTATGTGCCAAAGTGTACCAGTGGTACATCCAACTAGTTTAACTATACGAGATGTTGCCGTTCGCCGACGGCGGCACCGACAAATGGTGGCGAAGTGGTGTTTGTGCGGGCCAGCTAACTCCTTTATTACCAGACCGCCCCAGTGTGCCGTCTATATATGCTCATTTCTTCCTGAATCGTTAGTGCAGTTTCACAAATTTGTGGTGACAAAGACTAGCTGAATTTATTTTGCACTTACGGAGCATCCATAAACTATTTCTTGCTTATATTTGGTTCTCTCAACATTGAGCATGCTTTTGCCGTATCTTATACCGAAACCGTTTTCCCAAGAATATACTCCCTCCGTTCTTAAATATAAATCTTTCTAAAGATTTCACTATGAACCACATGCGGAGTATACAGATGCATTTTAAAGTGTAGATTCACTCATTTTACTTCGTATGTACTCCCTCCGTTCCCAAATAATTGTCTTTCTAGCTATCTTAAATAGACTACAACATACGGATGTATGTAGACATGTTTTAGAGTGTAGATTCACTCATTTTGTTCCGTATGTAGTCACTTGTTGAAATCTCTAGAAAGACAATTATTTAAGAACGGAGGGAGTAGTCTATAGTGAAATCTCTATAAAGACTTATATTTAGGAACGGAGGGAGTAGATTATAGAAGTCGTATGCTTCTCCTAACGAATCGAAATTGTATCCAACCACTGGAACCACAATTGTATCAGTTTTGTTTTTTGCATATCTTCTTAGTGTTTTTTCGAGGGCACACACTCTTCCAGCACAAGGAGCACGCTCGGGGGCTCGACCAATCCTAACCCTGCATCGCAAAGAAAGAATTACTTTTGTTTGTAAATGGAGCTTCTTAATTTTTTAGAGAGAATGCATTTTTATTTTTTAATGAGTGAACTGCATGCGAGTGCAAGTCTACTGTCAGAAATTACTTCTGTTTGTAAACGGATCTTCTTAATTTTTTTAGAGAGAATGCATTTTTAATGAGTGAACTGCATGCGAGTGCAAGTCTACTGTCAGAAAAATATTATTTTTTCGAGATATTTATTGACATGCTAGATTCAGAGTTGTGCACGACCAAGAACAAATGCAAATGTTGCTTCATTTTCTTCAGGAAGTAAATTTTCATAAGCAAGCAATATGTACGTACAGCAGTAACACAGGTTTTTCTACCTCACTGTCGATGGAATGCTGTTGAGAGCAAAGGTGCAGCACTCACTCTTTTTTCTGAGTTATGCATTCTTAAAGAGGAGAAACATAGAAGTACACTTTTACTTTTTACAGTTCTGAAATGCTCATATGTATCTTGCTGTCCTAATTTTTCCGTCAAAATCTAACTATGTTTTTCATCGGAAGAATTCAGTTTTGCCAAGAGAGCACCATGCAAGTAAATTATTAGTTTCGGAGATCTATATTTGTACTTCCTCCGTTCCTAAATATAAATCTTTGGAGAGATTTTACTATGGACCACATACGGAGCAAAATGAGTAAATCTATACTCTAAAATGCATCTAGATTCATCCGTATGTGGCCCATAGTGAAATCTCTACAAAGACTTATATTTAAGAACGGAGGGAGTAGGAGGTAAGTATGCACAGGCCCGAACGAGGATACCTTTCTGTCCATCGCAGTTGTTATATCAAACAGAACTTTTATATGTGTCCGTCCAGTACCGTGGTTACTAGTTTTTGTACCGACAGCACATGTTGATCTAATACGGCGTTAACCAGACAGGAACATGTCGGAGACGTATATGTCAACAGTACAGTCATACCATTTAATACGCACATCTCATCAGTACAACCGGACAAAAACTGAGTGGCTTCCTGCATTGGTCCACGTATCAGGAGCGCACGCGCCCGTCCTCTACAACGCCATTCTCCACGTACGGCCCACTTTCCTGTCAGAATTCCCGAGGAAGCCTCTATTCACCCTCTTCTACATCAATATTTGTCTAAAGAAAACAAGGCACCTACACATGCTGTTCTTAACTTCTGACACGGCATATGCATATATCCGGAGCGGAGATCGGTCCATGGTTGGTGCAATTAAGAGCGAACTAGATGTCGTTGTACTAGATGACTCTGTAGAAGAACACTTTTGTAACAGTAGTGTCGCTCTGATGATCGATCTATCTGTAGGTGCAGTGCAGGTTTAACTAACTCGTGTGGGAAATTCAGAGGCGTCTTCCCGGCGAAGCTGCCGTTTGGTTGCAGATATCGGCCCAGCGAGCTAGAAGAAGAATTTGCAGAGAGAGCTTTGGCTCAGTGGTTGGGTATGTGGTTGTACAACCCAATGACCCAAGTTCAATTTCCAGAATTGACAGGTGATGCACATGGGTTTTTCCCCGTTTATTGAGGCTCGAGCTTTATGTGTGGTGGAACCACTCATCAAGAAATATCTTGATACTCATTTAAAAAATTCTGAGGACCATGTTTATTTTGGTACTCATACTAGAATGGCCGTATGCATCCTTAGTTGGTGCAGAGGCCGGGAAGTGAAAATCTCCCCATTTTTAAGCCCCCTCGCATAATATATATTTTGCCCCTCCCCCTCGCGTCGCCTCCCCCCGGGCGGCGCCAGGGGCCCCGAAACCGTAGCGCCGCCAGCACCTCCTTGCCAGCCCCTCCTGCCACCGTTGCCGCCGGCGTGGGCCGCGGTGGCGGCGAGCCCAGTGCCAAAGTTTCTGGGCGGGTGGATGCGGCGGATCCCATCTGAGGCGACGGGGGCGGCCCTTCTCATGCGATCCAACAGCGGTGGCTAGGACGGAGATTCCAGGTTGTGCGGCAGGGGCCGGAGCACCATCGCCGGCGGGGCGGCGGCTCTGCATGGACGGCGGCGGTGGCAGCGCCCCATCCGGCGGGGTGGGCTGTCCTGGTCGGGATGGTGACGGCGGTTTCTGCGGATCCAACGCCCCGTTTGGATCCGTCGCGGGGAGGCCTTCCTCCGACCGGCGGCGCATGGAGGGACCGGTGAGGAGATGCCGGATCTCCGCCGGAGTACCGACGGCGACATACGTCTTCGTGGCGAGGTTCCGCTCGGTTCCAGCCAGCCACGAGGTCGAGAAGACGTGGCTTCCGATGAAAATCGCGCCTGACTGCGGTCTTGGCGGACGATGGCGGCGTCTCAGACGTCGTTTCCTTCTGGAGGCATCGTCGTTGTAGGTCACATCAACCTGGTCGGGAAGCTCCAGGGGAAACCCTAGATCTGGGTCTACCGGATCGGACGATGACGGTGCCATTGGTATCGTTCTCCCTCATGGGGGCATCGTTTTGGAGCAAGTGCTGGTTGGAGGGGACAAGAGGAGGAGCGGTGTTGCATCTGCTCCATTGATGACGGTGGATCTCGGCGGCGTGGCGCAGTGAAGACTCGGCACCTGATGAGCGGAGATGGACTCGCGCAGGAGGGTGACGCTGCCTGGCGTCGTGGTGGCGTCGGCGGCAGTTGGACCGGGCAAGGTTGATGCAGCAGTACAGCTCTGAAGATGGATTGGTGGCAGGTGGCTGCGGCGGCCTCATACCCGGCAGGGGTCCTAGTTGAGAAGCACGCCGGACTGGTGGGTGCCCATACCCGGCAGGCGTCCTGGTTGGGACCTCAAGTCTTAGATGTTAGGTTTGGCTGCATGGTCTGTTTGGTATTAGGCCCAGACTTTCAGCGCCCCTACATCAACTGGATAGGGATAGCGACAGATGTTGCTTAGTTTGGTGGCTTTAGACTTATTGTTGTATGACTCTGTCAGGTCTTATGTCAATAATTAATAATATGGCCGTATGCATCGTCCAGATGCAGACGCCGGTGGTCGTCCGCCTTTTTTTAAAAAAAAGAAGAAGAATTTCCGGCCGGTTTACCGACGGTAGGAGGCTAGCACCAGGCGCCTCCGCAGATGGCCGGACGTACCACATGCATATATGCATCCTATTCCCACCTAGCTGGCCGCTGTAACCCAGACGCAACACATCCTCTATCGACAGCAGCTTGACCCGGCCGGCCGGTCGGTACATATAGAGAGAGGGGTCGAGGTAGACCAGGTATGCATGTACTCCCTCCGTTTCAAAATAGATGACCCAACTTTGTATTAAAGGTAGTACAAAGTTACGTCATCTATTTTGGGACGGAGGGAGCTAGCTGGGTCCTGCCACCGATTCGATGGGCACTAGCTACTGCAGCGCCAGCGACGCTGCTAGCGACCAAACGTGCGCTTTATCGCCGGGTATGTTTGTCAGAACGTACACGCCCGGCCCACAGACCGCTTTGCCTGCTCCGTCGCCGTCCTCCTCGTCGTCACCGTCGCCGTGGCCGGAGTGCGTGCATGTCTGTGGGTGCACGCGTACTTCATCCTTCTAGACGCCTGCAGCAACTACAAACAACTATTATTTCTTTTTGTTACTTCTGCGGTTTCATGCATTGAGTATTGTCAGGGAAACCAGAGAAAAAACCAAGGAAGAGATCACACTGGGAGCATACATCGTATGGAACCTATGGAAAGAGAGGAACCGGAGAGTTTTTGAATGCAAGGAGCTGACAGCGCTAGCGCTGACAAGGCTTATCAGAAATGACATCCCGCATTTCAATGAGGCCACGAGAGGGACGGCCGTTCTTGGCGCACTAGTAGAAAAAGGGTCAAATGTGAAGCATAATAGTGCCGGTTTAAATTTCAGCCAGCACTAATGTGTACATTAGTGCCGGTTCGTGGCGGCGATCAATAGCACCGGTTCGTGGCGAACCTTTAGTACCGGTTCATGCCACGAACCAGTACTAAAGAGGCTGTGTTAGCCTCCGGTCAGGATATGGCCCCACCATCACCATTTAGTGCCGGTTTGTACCACGAACCGGTACTAATGAGGTTATGGCAAGCTGTTTTTAGTCCCACCTTGCTCCCCTAACAAGCCTTTTACCACCTTAAATATGTTATTTCTCAAACTATCACAAGCACTTGGTCTTCATTGAACTCTATGTGTAGAATTTGTGGCCGCAATATGAGTCTTCATCAGTTTATAAATCGTTGATGACTCATATTGACAATTCAGATTGTACACACAAAGATCATTGATGATCAAAGTATTTTTGATGTTATAAGATCGTATTGACAATTTAGACTGTAAAGAAATATAAGATCATGATCTAAATGCTCTTATATTTTTTACATTCAGTATGCACCAACTGCTAGGCGGGAGGAGCTGTTTAGTACCGGTTCGTGGCGAACCTTTAGCACCGGTTCGTGCCACGAACTGGTACTAATGAGGTTGTGTCAGGTAAGGCTGGGGCCGCACGAGCACCTTTAGTACCGGTTCATGGATGAACCAGTACTACAGTTTCTTAGTAAGCTGTTTTTTAGTCCCACCTCGCGAAGAGAGAGGGACTAGGAGCGGTTTATAAGCCCTGAGTGCAGAGACGATGAAGAAGAGGCTCAATGCTCGCGTTGCTTAGCTTGAAGCCTTCAGGAATATGGTAGACTGCACGGAGCTATGCGCAGTGCAGTTTACACTATTCCGAAAAACTTGAAGCAAATTAACGAGCATTGCACCTCTTTTCTATTTTTAATAACTTATTACAACTCCGGACTTCTTCTGTTATGGCAAAAACTAATTGCACGTCGGCATTTCTTTTTTTAAAACTTTGGTTATAACTCCAGACTTAGACCATCAAGTTTTGCAGAAAAGAAAAAATAGCAGGAAAAAAACTATAGCTGAAAAGAAAAAAACTATATAAAATGACCATGAAATTGAAAATCACTACAAAATGAACTCTGAAAATGTTGAATTTTGGCAAACTAGATGAAAAACTACTCAGAAATAAATAGAAGAAAATAAATATAACAGAAAATAAAAAACTATACAAAAAACTACGCAGAAATAAATAGAAGAAAATAAAGCAGAAAAGAAAAAAACTATAAAAAAATTAGGGCACTGCCCTGTGGGCCTGCTAGGCCACGGGCGTGCAATTACAGGCCTTAAAGGCCCAGCAGACTCACAGGGCAGCGCGCAGAATTTAGGCCCACAAGCCTGCTATATAGAGGAGTTCAAAGAGGTAGCCGCGACTGGGTTTATAAATCAGTGCGGCTGCCCTTCGCCCGGCGAGGTGGGACTAAACTTTAGGGTGGCAGCGCGAGGCCTTTAGTACAGGTTGGTGGCTCCAACCGGTACTACAGATCACCCTTTAGTACCGGTTGGAGCCACCAACCGGTACTAAAGGCCAACTTTGGCCAGGCCAAGAGGCGGGAAGAGCAGGCCTTTAGTACCGGTTGGTGGCTCCAACCGGTACTAAAGGATGATCTGTGGCCAGGCCAAGAGGCGGGAAGAGCAGGCCTTTAGTACCGGTTGGTGGTTCCAACCGGTACTAAAGGCCCATCCTATATATATAGCACTTACGAAAATTTCAATTACATCTCCCCACT
>NC_041386.1:692446816-692449116 GCF_002162155.2 Triticum dicoccoides
TCTCCAACCTCTCGACATCGCCGCGCGCCGCTCGATCCCTTCGTCGCCGCCCGTCGCCCGTCGTCCGTCGTCGTCGTCGTTGTCCCCGCCGCGGTCCGTCGTCGTCGTCGTCTCGCGCCGCCGCCCCGAACGCCGCCGCCGTCCGTCGTCGTCGCCGCGGTCCCGTACGTCGTCTCTCGCACCCGCGCGCTGGCACCCCCGCCCCGTACGCCGCCGCCCTCGCCCCGTACGCCGGCGCCCCCGCTCGTACGTACGGGGCGGCGTACACACACATACACACATATACACACACTACACACAGACACACACACACGCACGCACACACATTTTTTACTTATTTTCTGTTTTCTGTTTTCTGTTTTTTAGAAAATTTAATTAGATATTAATTAGCTAGGTATGTGAGATTTGAACTAGTTGAATAATTAATATAACTAGTTTATTTTTAGTAAGAAAATTGTCGAACTAGTTTATTTAGGTATGTGAGATTTGAATTAGTTGAATAATTAATATAACTAGTTTATTTTTAGTAAGAAAATTGTCATATCTGAGATTTGATTATCTAATTAAAATATTATAGTTAGATATATATTTGAACTAGTTTATTTTTAGTAAATGCTTAGTTAAACTAGTTTAATTAATATATAGAACTAGTTTATTTTTAGTAAATGCTTAGTTGAACTAGTTTAATTAATATATAGAACTAGTTTATTTTTAGTAAATGCTTAGTTGAACTAATTGAATTAATATAACTAGTTTATTTTTAGTAAATGCTTAGTTGAACTAACTGAATTAATATAACTAGTTTATTTTTAGTAAATGCTTAGTTGAATTAATAGAAATAGTTGAATTAATTGAATTAGTAAGTGTTTAATGTTTCGCCTAATATGAACATAGGAAATGTCGTCTGACGACGGAAAAAATTTCGGTATGTGCACATACTGTGAAGACGAGCGCGACCAGTGCGACAGAAATTTCCTTGTTGATGATAGGCGATTCACCATCAAGCTGGATGAGACTTTCGAATTCGATACAGTAAGTCACAACGACAAGTCTGTTTTCGTAATTAAGCATGACTTATATATGCTTCATTTGCCTGACTTATAATTTTTAATTTTCACTATTCTACTAGCGCATCCTATGCCGTGCAAGAATTTTTGTCTTGGATAAGATAGGTTTCAAAGATATGGAAACTATGAAGGTAAAGAGAGCTTACCTGAAAACTGAGCATGATGGTTATACTTTCAACGTCAAAGTATACAATGCACACGCCTACACCTATTTTGAATGCAAAACTTGGAAGCACTATTCAAGGCTTATGCATTTGAGGCTGGTATGGTCATCACCTTTGATATTCGTCCGGAAGATGATATTGAAGGTAATAGAGACATATGGGTCGATGTGCAGACGCCTCCAATTCTACCAATATGTGAGTTCTTCTCAAATATATTTTTGTCTTTGATATTGCTTATTTTAAAAATAACTGACAACTAATTTCTATTGACAGCTTATCTCTATTCAACCAAACATGTCCGGCACTTGGTAGACAGGACCTTCTACTGTCCCGGGGCTGAACTAAACTGCGAGGAGATAAGTCATTATGTTTCATGGCTTGAGGATCTTCATACTGTCAAGACAAATTTTTTTCCTGCACTTCGAAATGTTAGTACTCAAAACGTGCGACCAATAGTGATGGTATTGAACTACGGTCACATCTATTTAGGAATGATGGTAAGATATTTACTATTTGTCCTCAGTGCATATTTTGCATACATATTTTTTTTTTAACTTTCATTGCTGAGTATATTAATTAAGTACTATACGATGTTCTTCAACAGGGACTCCCGATGACAGTTGTGCCTCAGGGGATCGAGACTAAAGGTCAGATGTCAATTGTTAGCTTAAGGCCAAGATATCCTGCATTGCACGTGAATGCATTCAGGATTTCTAGAAGCAATGAATGCTTAATAGTAAAAGATTGGAGGAAAATTGTTAATGATCGCAGAGAAGTACTAGGGGGCAGCAATGAGAAGCGCAACCCACGATTAGGAGACAGGTTCATCGGCATGCTCCAGTATGATCAATCAGGAGAGCTATACATGTTCTATGCTATTTTCCCAGAGAGAGAGTAGCTAGCAGGAGTGATTTAGCTAGTTCTTTATGCTGCTCTTAATTAGTACTTGGCCTTTCATGTCCGTGTTTTTCGTTCTGAACTTAAGTGATTTGCTTTTGTGGTGTTATATATGAACGCTTATAATATCATGACAATCATGTTGAACTCGATGATTGGTTCTACTAGAAAT
>NC_041386.1:692449372-692460947 GCF_002162155.2 Triticum dicoccoides
ATGTGTAGTATCGTAAAATACCAGCAAATGAAAAAGAATTAAAATGAAAACACAAAATTAAATAAAAAAGAAATCATAAAACTAAAAACCCCCAAACCTTATAGTACCGGTTGGTGTTACCAACCGGTACTAAAGGGCTCCAGGCCCCCGGAGCTGGCTCGTGCCACGTGGTTTCCCTTTAGCACCGGTTCGTGCAGAACCGGTACTAAAGGGGGGGGGGGCTTTTAGTGACCACACTTTAGTGCCGGTTATGGAACCGGCACTAAAGGGCCTTACGAACCGGTGCTATTGCCCGGTTCTACACTAGTGGCGAGTGATATAGGGCTCCCGTAGTTTTTTTGTGTTTCGGCTGTACGCCTGTGTATATGACCTGTTGCTAGACATGGGGCTTCCCCCCAGCGTTGTATGACTTGTACCCTCCTTTTCTCCTATAATGCAAAGGCAGAGCTTCTGCTGTTCTCGTCAAAAAATGCATGTAACACTCACTGCAGCACGGCTAGTTAGAAGCTACTACTTGTAAAATCCTCGCTCGCTCACTCGGCTCGGTAGTGCGGGCACCGTTAAAACTGAATTGTCACGTATGAATGATGACCCCTCGCTTTGGTTAGTGGAGGCTGTGCACACTTCTTCCAGAGAGTAATTATAGCCCGCGATTGATCTCGCACTGTAATGGCGGTGCATGTTAACTTTAATTATCTCGCTAATACATGTACTTAATTCTCTACGGGTAATCATGTCATCATGAGAGTGGTAATCGAAAAAACGACAAGATCACCCAGGTAGTGGGTACGTACGTACGCATGCATGTAGTGTACTAACTGGCGGGAAATGTGAATTAAAATAGATACGCGTGGAAAATTCATGTGATGGTCTCAACGGTGGTTTTGTTGTTGGCCAGTGCGAGAGAGTGGGTGAGTGGGCTGGCATTCCCATCGTCATCCCCCCTGGCTAACTTTCCGACGGCAGCACGGCCGCCCGGCCGTGAACTCCGTCACTCCACGTACATTGGCAAGTTGGCAACCAGCTAGCAGATCACCGGCCGTCAGGTAGTGGCAGTAGCTGCTCGTGAGATAACGCAATCGACAGAAAACTTCAAAGGAGAGGTGCACATGTAGCAGAGGTATACGTTGCGTGTGGCGTCCGTGCTGGGTAGTCCGGTCAATTGCATGTCCTCCTTTTCCAGAGTATTTCGTGGTGAGGTTGGACTGTGGGCCGGGGATGGATACACACCTCGCGATCGCCATCTATCCCATTATCTGTGCCCTTGTAGCTAACGCGTACACTACAAGCTCGGTCAGATAGCACTGCCGTCGGCGAGCCAGCGGCGACAACCGACGGCGACGGAGGATCGTTTGTCAAGTGCCTGTCGCCGTCCCTTCATTCCTTCCTCTTTTCCGCTGCTAGCTGTACGTTGCTGGTCCTATTGAAAAGAAAAACAAGAAAATCAGCTTCATTTTGGGAGATGGATGTCGTCTGTACGTGTTGCCATGTTTATTCTTTCCTTTTTGTTCTCCTTGTGTGTAGTGGGGAGGTGCGGAGGACTGATTTGGACTCTGCACGAGCTAACGCTAGCTAGCTGGCCTCCTACATATCCTATGGATAATAATATATAGTGTGGTGTGGTCTGTGTGTGCCTTGTGTTGCTTCGTTTTTAATTAATTAAGCTTGCATGCATGAGATGGAGATGGAGCCATGCATGCGTGGCTGCTCCAAAGCCGTGGGCATTATCTTTTAGTTTATGGGAGTATTAACTTGGAAGAGCGTAAAGAACCAACTCCACTTCGCACCATATCATGCAATATACTCCATTCGCACTTTCCGGTGGTAGCTTTTTCTTCTCTGATTCAGAGTCAATCAGCTCACTGGAATTTGGAGAACACAGTAATTAGTTGACCTCCCAAGCCATCGGCACTTCATTTGAGTTATTGAGTAGCTTGTGCTAAAAATGATCTCTAGCTTCTTTTCCTTTAGAACATGACAAAAACCTTGCCTTTCAACTACCTCTTTCAGGTTTTACTAGTCCCTTTGTATTTATTTTGTTCATATTTTCATCATAACCGTATAACTATTAAAATATAAGTTACATTAGCAAAAATAATATCCTTGAAAACAACATTCATGTACGAATCCAACAAAATTTAATGACATGCATTAATATTTTTCTAGTCAAATGTATGATTAAACTTAGACCCAAAGAGACTAATAAACCCCGACGAAGGTAGTATTAGTTAAGCATGTTTACCAAATGTTAGGCTCCTGATTTCTTTTTTAGGATTCAGTCATTGCTGCTTCGTGCACGGCCGAAGGTGAGGATGGCATGAGGAGCGACGACCATGGTGGGGCCGGGCTGTGTACGAGTAGGAGCAAGCAATAGCCAGGAGGAGCAAGTTTTCGAAACTTCACGAGATGCGGGGTGGAGGGAGGGCGAGCTTAAAGAGATGGACGGTGGTGGTGGCCAACATGGCAGTGGGGGATATCGAGGCATGGGCGCACCCACCGGCCATAGAGGGCGATCACAGGCGGGTAGGCTGCATGAGGAAGAAGAAGGGGAGGTTGAAAATGAAAAATGCGCGATCTGTTTTCGGTTGTTGGATGAAGATCTAGCAATTCCGAATGAAAGTGACCGATGCACTACTTTTTGTCAGGTGCCTGATGTGTAGGATACTTTAGTTAAGAGATTTTAATTGTACAAAGGCCAAGAGGCCCAATCATTTTCTTTTAAAGAAGCTTACTCCCCTGCCGTAAGATTACTCAAGTGTTTCGCCCCACGAGGCACCAAATATTTGTTTCAGCGACGATGACAATTCTTTCGAAGATGGTGTTTAGAAGGGTGCTAGTATAACAAGAGACCCCGCACTTGGTTCATTCCACATGTGGCAAGAGACGAGCATCATGATTCAGGCAAGAAGACCTTTCCTATGATTTTTCATTCAAAATCACCAGATCTGTAATTTAAACATAGTACTATTCAACGTTCCTAAGCTTATAAAGAGCACGTCGGCCCCTCAAATATAGTGCCATTTCATGTGACGATTTCTTTCTATCCACGGTAGCACAAGCTATTTCTTATTTGCTTGTCCTACTACTTGCCAGTTTGCGTTGGTTCCTACATATTCTTATTCAAAATGAAAAGGCTTGAATCATTCGGTTGTACTATGCCTAGCCAAACCACATGGGCAACATACAACAAGAACCAGAAGAAACAAACGGCTCATAGGTTTAGTTTAATCCGCTGGTGACAAAGTTTTGGCATCAGGATGGCATCATGCAGATGCATGGGCCGTGTGTGGCCTACGAGGCATCATCATGCACGCGCTAACTGCCTAACTCGTGCATGGCAAAGCCACACGCACAATCAAAAGGCAAAGGCCAAGGATTCTCCATTCACTCAGCAAGCAACTTTGCAGGGTAATCTCCCTCGAGGGGTCAGAGGCTTAATCATCATAGCGGCCATCGACTGATTGACGTAGCGATCGCCAGTTGCCGTCGGGGGTCGGGCATCTAATCTGCTGCATTAAGCAGCACCTAACACCCCATCACGCTCACTCGTAAAAGACTAGGGAGCAGTACTAGGATTCCTAGCCATAGTGGGCGAGGCCTCCTCTCATGGCGTGTTCTTCCAATGATTGATCCATGTGGTTTCAGTTGATTTGATCTGATTTCCTCTCATCCTTAGCTCACTGGTCGTCTACACGCACGGGCAAATAAAATAGGCACCGTTTCGGCGAAATAAACTGTAGATTTTTTCAGTAGAAGAAGCAATAATCAGTGGTCTGATCCGTTGACTTTCTGGTCCTGCTTGGCCAATTTGAAGTTACACTCCACTACGCCAGGCTCATCTCACCCAACGGATGTCGAGTACGTACTATATATGTACTACATACTCCACTCCACTACACTACATATTATTAGTCATGGCAACGGTCTCCATCTTGCCATCCATAGGTGGTCGCCCCAGGCCACGAAAGCCTGAGCCTGAAGCTCTCATCCAGACCTCTTGGTCCAAACGCTATCTGGAATGTCCAGCTTAAGTTATGGAGCTTCCTGCAAACTGCAAAATGCCAATACAGGTGACAATAGACACATGACCAACATACACCTCACATGGTGTAGAGGACCAACCACTTGACGTGTCCAAAGTAAACAGTGAATAAAAGCTCAGCTCCACAAGCATACAAAACTTCCGTGATAAGTATGTTTTCCAAATTATTTTGAAAGATTATTAGGTGTCCCAAACCGAGATTGCAGCGCATACAAAGAAACTCAGTAGGTGACCCCAGGGTTAAAATTTTCAATGAAAGTTCAGTGAAATTTCCGTAATTTCACACCTTTCTGTGGCGTCTGAAATATTTTTAATCCTCAAAATTTCGATGTAGATTCGAACTGATTTTAAACTAAATTTAAATTATATTAAAGTTCTTTAAAGTCAAGTGAAATTTGACATCGTAAAATTGAAGTTATTGTATTTCCGAAATTAAAACCTTGGGTGACCTAAAAGGAAAAAAAAATTGAACTCTACAAGCACCTTGATTCCGAAAGAAGCAGAGCTAGAGCACACAAACAGGTCATCACATAATCACGTACACAAACTGACCAATGTTGGTTGATCCTCTCATGTCCAATCGAACTGGCCATGCCACTTCATATTCTCTTTCCTTAACACACCGGGGGAATTCATGAATGAGATTCTGGAACATCGTAGCCCACTTTTAATCCTTGTTCACATGCAATAAAAGTTGCAAATGCGGGAATATATGCGTCGCTTTTTTTCTTTGCTGTCAATCAGACAGCTTGCACGTCATCGGTCTTATTGAGAGGAGCAAGCAAAGTGCCTACTGCTCAGTCCTCATGGGGCTGAGTACAACTCGAGTGCAGAGGATTGGGGAACATGCCAACAATTTCAAATCAAGGCAGCCACCATCTGGAAACTACACCGCGACAAGTAACCAAAGTCATCCATGGAGACGATGCATGCGATCTCGCCCTAGCTAAGCAGTAGCATGCTACTAGCATAACATAAAAGGTAAAAGGAGAGCCCATACCGGGATAACAAATTGTCCATGTATGTGACATGTATGACCATGTCGCAATGACTAGTAACAACAGAGTGCCCGCACCACCATGGAGTAACAAACTTGGTTTATTTTAGCAACATGCATGGCCGTTTCACGACTAGCAAGCATGCAGTTTTCAACACCAAATCAAATCAACCCTACGGAGGAAGTGCCTTCCCTAAAGATCTGATGTTAACACATCCAAAAGGAGATCATTTACTATGCAGGCTAAGACTAGGCTTTACCATGCATATAGCGCTCTCCACTTAATCGAAAGTTGCTCCACCTTGTTAGTGATCAAAGCTTAGTGCTTCTACCATTCAGGAACCACCTGTTAACACATGCATACTGAACTTCTATTTTAGCCATGATTCATGAGTAAGTTTTTCCCTAACAAGGATGATAGACCATATTTAATACAATGATCACATGAGCTGCTCTACCTAATTGTAATCCATCTGATTTATGCTTTATGGTGTGTTTGTTGCGGTATGATTATTTGGGTCATTCTTCAATCTCGTGTGGATCACATGACCCTCCCCCATGCTCGCATCGGCACACACGTTCGTAGGATCTGACTGCCGAGCGCCCCCCGAGGCGAACACACACTGCCGGCACAGCACGAGCCAATTCATCTTTTTCAAGCGATAGCAAGCTCATAATCGCCAGAGGATCGACGAAGGTGTTGCAGTTGGTTGGAAACTTCTCAATCACACACATTGACGGTCACGCAGTGCACTGATATACATAAATTTGTAAGGGCATCTCCAACACTAACCCCCAGACCGGACACCACATCCATCTGCGAACTGACTGGAAGGTGGTCCGCGGACACTGATGCAGGTGCCGGCCATCCAACCGTAGTAGCAAATGTCTGATTACATTTGTTGGAAAATTAGGCAAGTTCAGGATTAATTCCAATAAATAATTCATGACTAGAACAGATACTAGCATGCAACAATCTAGCAAACTAGAAGAGCAGCAAAACATGCAGAACAACAGCAGCATCGCACACGAAACAATAGCTGTAGAGACAGACATTAACATATGATGTTGAGCGTACTATTCGTTAGCTATTTTGGGTGTGACGGTGTTGATGACGATGTTGGCGACGATCTGTTGCTGAAGGCGATGAAGACGACAATGAGTAGCACCGCCTGACTTGGACGGAAGACGACCCGTGATGACGAATTTGAGCAGTCGCGCAAAACGCTTTCCAAAAACCTAATTCGTCCTTTCCCGGTGCAGGATCACAAGGACGAACGGTTCCGGAGACCTGCTGTCCCATGCGCCGATGCACGTCGACGTTTAGGATGGAGTATTCTACGACAGCGGCGCAAGTTGCGAGATGAGGCAAAACCCTAGGTGTTTTCGGTGTGTCTTTGGCCGCAGCCGGTAGCTGTATATATATTAGGACCAGAGACGGTATTGTGTCGGGATCACAATCCCAAACCAACTTGGTTTCTAATTCGTATACTTACCGGACAAGGAATCATTAACTTGTCTGCCAAGACATAAAAATAAAACGGCAAAAGGAAGCTGCGCCCCTGCAAGGAGACGACGGATTTCGGCGGACCATTCACGCGCATATCGCACGTACGCGCCTCCTTGCCTCGCTAGGCGAGGCGAGCGTGCGCGTGTGGTCTTTCCTTTCTCTTCTCACACACCACGTAGAGTGGTGGAGAGAACCCACTATATAAAGAGGTCCAACTCTTCTTCAACTTCCGGGATGGGACTAAACATTAGCACCACCACTTGCCATTTTACACATGGGCCACTATTTGAGATTTCAGAAATTGCTATGGGCCTAGCCCATTAATTCTAACAATCCCCCACCAGATCTCAAATACCCATTTAGAGACTTGCCTTCTCTCACCACTTGTTTAATATATCAGTGTTTCAGCAGAGAATGTTAAGTTGAACTTCTGCCTAGAACTTTAAGCTACATCCATTCACAACTTGACAATGGAATATGCCTTGAATTGTTAGTTTTGTGTTAATAGGTTTCACTCAAAGTCTTAGCCAGTACCTGACCGCCAGTAGGCTACCCCACGGTTTGGAGCTTATATGTCATACTCCTTGGTCTCTTCGTGAGCTTACTAGAGATCACCCAAATCTCCTAGACTGCGACGTTTACAGTCGGAACTCATATAGGTGTGTTCTTTCAAGACTGCTCTGTAGGACAACATATTTGCTAATTATAGCCAATAGAACCACATTAAGGCATGTTGCCAACCTGCCTTACAGCTCTGAGCCTTACAGCTCTGAGAGTTTTTCATCTTCACTTAGAGACAGTCATTAGTTATTCCTCTCTTCAGTTAACCAATAGCTTGTTCTTCCCAGATCCTAATTCACGGGATCTCCGATCACAAAGGTTGGGTTACTACTATGGTATAACATCTACGGGTCTCATACCCATCTCCCTCGATGCAATATCTATCACATTTAGTGATAGTCCCTTTGTCAAGGGATCTACCATGTTTTTGTCTGTTTGAATATACATAACAGTTATTTCTCCAGAGTTTTTCAACTTCCTGACAGACTTCAAACGTCTCTTCACGTGTCTTGATGCCTTTGCAGTATCTTTAGAATTGTTCATTTTAGCAATAACTGTTTGGTTGTCACAATTCATAAGAATAGCCGGTATAGGTTTTTAAACCATAGGCAAGTCCATCAAGAGCTCATGCAGCCATTCAGCCTCAACAGTAGTTGTGTCCAAAGCAGTTATTTCTGCTTCCATAGCTGACCTCGTCAATATGGTTTGCTTGCAAGATGTCGGTGTCAAAACCGGCAGATCTCGGGTAGGAGGCCCAAGCTGTGCGTCTAACGATCGATGGTAACAATGGACAAAGGGACACAATGTTTACCCAGGTTCGGGACCTCTTAAAGGAGGTAAAACCCGACTCCTGCTTGATTATATTCGAAGAGTATAGAGGTTACAAGAGTTGATCTACCTCGAGATCGTGGTGGCTAAACCCTAGATGTCTAGCCTATGAATATTCCGATGATGGTAATGATGATATCCCCTATGGACTAAACCCTCCGGTTTATATACACACCGGAGGGACCTAGGGTTTGTACAAGGTCGGTTCTCAAGGGAAGGAAACAATACACCCGGACTCTAATCTTGCCGTTCACACATGGAGGAGTCCCACCCGGACACGGAGGACGGTCTTTAGCTTGATCTTTACGGCCCATTCAACCCGTCCCATATTCCTGGGCCGGACACTTGAGGACCCTGAATCCAGGACTCCCTCAGTAGCCCCTGAACTTGCCTTCAATGACGATGTAGTATGCGGATTTAAGTCTTTGGTTTTTGCAAGGCGGGTTCTCCACCATACTCCGGATGATAGTCCATCATCGGCTTCTGTGCACAGTCTTTATGACTCCTTCCCGCCGTCACCTCGATTTCCACGCGTTTGAGCGAATGCGAACGGTCCATAACCTTTTTACATTTTAACCCTTTAATAGGCACAGGTGGCGTTTAGATAACAAGGTTAGATCCCCAAACGCCATCCCACATCGCCCAAAGAGCAACGGAGGAAACTACGAAAAAAGCTCAAAACATGGCTAGCGCCCCTGGCTCCTCCTCGCGTCCTCATGGCCCTCAAGAGGGAGATTGGCGAAGTTGTTCTGTATCCCTTCTTCAACTTAATCTTCTCTAGACGCAAGGATATCTTCCCCCCTCCCCCTCCCCTGCGGATCTAGTCTCCGTACGGGCGGGATTGGCTTCTATGAGCGATGGTGCATTGGCGGAGAATTTCCCCAACCCCAGCCAAGGGGAGAGGGTGTGCTTCATCTCGTTCCTTCTGAGGGGCATAGGATTCCCGATCCACCCCTTCCTTAGGCGTCTATTGGAGTACTACAGGATCCAGCTGCACAACCTCACACCAGGTTCCATTCTGCACATCTCTGGTTTTGTCGCTCTCTGCGAATTGTTTTTAGGCTGCGAGGCTCATTTCGAACTATGGAAAAAGTTCTTTTGCACCGTCCCCCGCCATCAGGGCGGAGGGTCTATATTTGAAGTGGGCGGCGCCGAAGTATGGCGCATAGCCGGATCCGGTTACCCAATCGGGACTCCGAAGAGGGGGTCCGCAGAATGGTCTTCAGAATGATTCTACATTGAGGACGTTCCTCTTCCGGACCTAGTCCGGCGCGGACTTCCCGAATTCTCCAGCGCTCCCTTGAAGAAGCTACTCAGCTGGCGCCCCAAGTCCCCCGAGCAAGAGGATAGTGCGGACGTGATGAGACTGGTCACCAAGGTCAGATTGCTGACCCATTCAGGACTCTCCATCATTGAAGTAATGGCCATCGCGATAAAGCGATGCATCCAGCCTCTCCAATCCAGAGTGGCCCCTTAATGGAACTACAACAGGGAGGACGATGCATCTCGCTATAGGCGAGAGGGTCCGGATAACGAAGCCGCATTCTCTGCCATGCGGGCCAACCTTTATAAAGCGGAAGAAGAAGATTTTGACCGTTTAAATTGTCGGGAAGGCTTTTCCATGTATGTACAACCCCATCGAATGGGTAAGTTATCCATTTATTAGCACTTCTTCTTTATCATTGGGATGCATTAACCGGATACTCTGACTGCCTTTTGAAACAGACATGGGGGAAGGTAGTCGAAAACATCCATTGCCCCCCTCCTCAGCCAGAGGATCATGCTCGCAACGAAGACCCTGGATTCTATGAGGATCCGGACATGTTTGTAGACTTTGAAGACGGAGTTTATTATCAGGACGGCTTAGAGGTAGCCATCGTGGACGATTACCCCGACCTCTACCCTTTTGTTACGGTAAGTGTTCGGAAATCATTTAAAAAAGAGAGATACTTCCGCTCGTAACTTACCCTCCGCACCGGACTGTGTTCCACAGGATCGGCATTCAGCGAGCTGTACCCAAGCATGGGTGGCCAAGAGAAAAACGGCTCCTTCGCGGGGTGAGCGCGAAACCAAAGGGGACCGGGAGCGCCGCTGAGCCTGCTCCATTACCAAACAGGTATATTTGTTACTTCATGTTTAGGCATAAAGCCGAATCGTCATTTTCCTCCTCCTTCTATCATCTTAGGAGAGGTATACGACGAACCGTGCCAAAGATCCCAGCAAGCCAAGCCGCAGCCAATCCGGTGCCGAACTCGTCAACTAGGATGGGGGCATACGGGGGTGGCACCATCTCATCGACCTCATGAAGGCACCTACGGTCTACTTTCCTGTCAGAATTCCCGAGGAAGCCTCTATTCACCCCCTTCTCCAGCAATATTTGTCTAAAAAAAACAATACTGGACACTAGAAGAACACTTTGCACCAGTACTGTCCTTCTGATGATCGACTGTAGGTGCAGTGCAGGTTTAATTAACTCGTGTGGGAAATACGACAGTAGTGTCTTCCCGGCAAAGCTGCCGTTTGGTGGCAGAGATCAGTCCAACGAGCTAGAAGAAGAATTTCTGGGCAGTTTACCGACGGTAGGAGGCTAGCAGCACGCGCCCACGCAGATGGCCGGACGTACCATATGCATATATGCATCCTATTCCCATCTAGCTGGCCGCTGTAACCCAACCGAGACGCAACGCATCCTCGAGATAGACAGCGGCTCGACCCGGCCGGTCGGTCGGTACATAGAGAGCGAGAGAGGTAGACCAGGTATGCATGTAGCTAGCTGGGTCCTGCCGCAGATTTGACGGGCACTAGCTACTGCAGCGCCAGCGACGCTGCTAGCGACCAAACGTGCGCTTTATCGCCGGGTGTGTTTGTCTGCACGTACCCACGGACCGCCGGAGCCCGTAGGAGGAGGGAGAATATTTGCTTTTCCTCCTCCGTCGCCGACCCGTTGTGGTCGCCGTGGCCGGAGTGCGTGCGAGGCCGAGTGTCCAAGGGCACACGCGTACTTCATCCTGCTAGACACTCACTACAGACAACTTTAATTTCTTGTTGTTTCTGCGGTTTCATGCATGTAACACTCACTCACTGCAGCACAGCTAGCCAGAAGCTACGGACTACTTCTAGCTTCTTCTAAAATCCTCACTCGCTCACTAGGCTCGGTAGTGCGGGCGCCGTTAAAACTGAATTGTCAGGTATGATGATCTCCCTCTATGATTAGTGGAGGCTGTGCACACTTCTTCCAGAGAGTAATTATAACCCGCGATCGACCTCGCACCGTAATGGCGGTATATGTTAAATTGTTAATTATAATTATCTCTGTAAGGCATGTACTTAATTCCCTACGGGTAACCATGTCATCATGAGAGTGGTAACTATTTGATCGATGGACGTAGCAACGACAAGATCACCCAGGCAGTGGGTACGTACCGCACGCATGCATGTAGTGTGCTAATTGGCGGGAAATCACCACTAGTATTAAAATAGATACGCGTGGAACATGCATGCATGCGTGGTGTCAGCGCGTCTGCGGATTGGGGCCATGCAGAACGCACATGACAGGATCAACGGTGGTTTTCTTGTTGGCCAGTGCGAGAGAGTGGGTGAGTGGGCTGGCTTAAGCTTGGCCATCGTCGAACTCGAT
>NC_041386.1:692461577-692506239 GCF_002162155.2 Triticum dicoccoides
CGGCCGGACGGCGAAATCCGTCACTCCACGTACATTGGCATTTTGCAAGTTGGCAACCAGCTAGCGAGATAACGCAAGCGACACAAATCTTCAAAGGAGAGGTGCACATGTAGCAGAGGTATACGTTGCGTGTGGCGTCCGTGCTGGCTAGTCCTGTCAATTGCATGTCCTCCTTTTCCAGAGTATTTCTTGGTGGAGTTTGGAATGTGAGCCGGGCCTGGATATGCACCTCGATCTCCATCTATCAGATATCAGCTAGCTAGTACGTGTTGCAACGCGTACACTACAAGCTCGGTCAGATAGCACTGCCGTCGGCGAGCCAGCGGCGACCAACGACGGCGACGGAGGTACCCTTTGTCAAGCGGCTGTCGCCGTCCCTTAATTCCTTCCTCCTTTCTGCTGCTAGCTGTTGCTGGTCCTGTTGAAAGAAAACATGAAAAGCAGTTTCCTTCTGGGAGATGAATGTCGTCTGTGTGCGTGTTGCCATGTTTATTCCTTCCTTTTTGTTCTCCTTATGTGTAGTCGATGTATTGATCGGGTGCTGGGGGGGGGGGCAAATTTCGTGTTTTGACCCTTTTCTGAAACTTGTTCGAGATCTGATCCCAGTTCATAATTTATTTGGGATCTGACCCTTTTGGTACCGCCAGGGTATATAGGGTATAACAGCATACCGCCAAGGACCTTGGCGGCCCCCGCCAAACAGACTGACGGTAGCCTGTACAACCCTACCGCCAAGGTGCCCGGCGGTAGGGCGAGCATGCACTTCTATGCTTAGGAAAAATTTACCACCAAGGACCTTCGCGGTAGGCTGTTATAGTCTACTGCCATGGACCCTGGCGATAAGAAAAAGGTCAGATCCCGAAAAAATAGTAAAGCAGGGTCAGATCTTGAACAAGTTTTCAAAAAGGGTCAAAACACGAAATTTGCCCGCGATGGGGAGAAGTGGGGAGGTGCGGAGGGCTGATTTGGACTATGCACGAGCTAACGCTAGCTGGACGGCCTCCTATCCCGAAATCACTAATTGAGGAGCGCTCCCCGCAACAATTAGTCGGGGAGCGCTCCGCGCACGCCAAGTGTCACACGCGGAGCGCTCCCGAGACTTTTCGGATGCGCTCCGCGCGTGACACTTGGCGCGCGCACGGCTTGTCCCGTGATTTCCGGTTTCCGGTTTCCCTTTGTGGTTTTTCCTTTTTTTTCACTTTAGTCCTTATACTTCTAATGTTTTGTAATACCTTTTGATCTGTTTTGAGATTTCTTTCTCGTTTCTCTCTGTTGTGGGCGAACCCTAGTCGCGCATTGTTCGTTCTTTGCCGTAGTCTCCACCCGTCGCTGCCGCTGCTCTTGTCGCGTGGTTACGGCGGCAGTTGTTCCGGCCGCCGCGCTTGTTGCCTGGTCTTACGGTAGTTCTTCTTTAGCGTCGAGCACGCTTTCCCGTTCGCGATATCGTCGTTCCCTACTGGTTGCCTTCGTGGGTTCCCTGTTTCCCTTTCTTGTTTCTCTTTTTGTTCCCATTATATTTCCGGGATATGGAGATTTATGGGGTAGTTACGGGTGGGGACTACCAACACTATCAGATGTCAAGTTTCAACTGGGTTTTGTGGGATTAGTTGTTGATAACCATTGTGTTCCTTGCAGTTATGGCTTGTCCTTTTTGCCGTATGCCTGGTGGCCCGTGTTCTTCTGTTGATTCTTCTGTAGATGGGTTCAGTGTGGTCCTGGATCGGCGTTGTTGGAGGCGCGTTGTAAGAAAATCATTTTATAGTTGTTCAATTTTTGGCACACACGCTTATTTCTTTTGGTGCTGTCCATGTTGTTTATATTTTGATTATGATCCTTGTTTTGATTTGTTGTGCAGTATGTTCCGTGCAGTGTTAGAGCTCAACTTGCTTGTTACATCGAGGAGTGTAGGGCTTTAGCCATAAGGAGGGGTGACGAAGATACTGATCAGGATCTTCAGTGCACTGAGGGTTATTTGTATGGTGTTCTGTTTAGTCATGGCCGTGTGAGGAGCAAATTTCATGGTCCTTCCTGGGAAGATTGGTCAGTGATTATGGTGTTCGTCCTCGTGATATAATGACCATTAGGCTTGAACATTATGGAACTTGGATTGGTACTGATTTTTATCGTGTTGGTCGTGGAGATGCGTTGTCTCCTTTACCGTCTGTTGGTAAGGTTTATTTTTAAGGAAGTTTTTATCTTGTTTTATTGTACATTTTGATTTTTCTGTTCCCTAGAGCCTGTGTAATTATATTTTGTAGCTCTACATGGTTTGAGCGACTATGAGAAGGAGCTTGTTGGGAGTTGTTATTACACCTGTGGTGTTTTTCTTAATTATCACCAGATGTATTTCATGAGGTGTCAACTATTTGATGATGACTACATACCCTGTTGTCCTTTTGTTCATAGGATTGATTCCATGAATGTTAATGGTCATCATATGGTCAGATTTTTTTCCCATTGTTTTTTTGTTTCTGTTTATTTATTTATTTTTATTACGTCTTCTATTTATAGTTTTGAATTTTTATTCTATTTCTGATAGCTTGATGTTTTTTGTCAGGTTATTCCTGGTATTGTTGTGAGGAGTTTGAAGGAGTTTGTGACTTTTCCTAGAACTGGCATTTTAACTCTTGAAGTTACTCTGGAATCTTGTGATGATGATATATATGTGAGCACTCCTTGCTCCTACTTCATTGGTTTGGGTAATAGAATGGTGTTCAAACAGGAAGGTTTCAGTGATTTTCTTCAGGCATCGTCTATTGAAGTAAACAGCTTGGTGCTGATAACTTTCAAACAACTTGTTGGGAGGCTTGTTGTTATCTTCAATCTTCTGCCGCAGTCATGTTAGTTATAGCCTTTGAACATAATGGATTTTGATGTATAAGATGCTTGGCTGTGCATCTCTTTTAATGATGTTTTTTTGGACGGATGTTATTTAATTGTGGTCAAAGTTATAAATACAGTAGAGGCACGTGTGTTGTTTACTCTGAGGCATGGCTGTGCATCTCTTTTATCTGAGAGACACCTGGATTCAGAAAACTGAGGCACGGAATTGAAGTCAGAACATGCACGGTTGTGTGGAGGCACGTAGAGTTACCATGGGTTTCATGTGAGGCACGTGGTTTTAGCAAACGGAGGCATGGAATTGCAGTCAGTACAGGCACGGTTGTTTGGAACACGGGTATACTGAGAGGAACTTGTGTGCAATACCAATGTTACAAGGGAGATGACGGGTGCCTAACATGCAGAGATACTGTGTGTTTCATGCGAGAGGCACGTGTGTGTGTAGCACGTAGAGTTATAGTGGGTTTTATGTGAGGCACGTGGATTGAGGAAATGGAGGCACATAATTGAAGTTAGTACAGGCATGGTTGTGCGGAGGCACGGGCGATCAGTCGCGCGGAGCACGTAGAGTTTTTGTGGGTTTCATGCGAGGCACGTCGATCGAGCAAACGGAGGCACCGAAGTGCAATTAGTACAAGCACGGTTGTGTGGATGCACAGTTTTGAACCCTCTTGCTGCTGTCAAGTGTCTTGAGGCACGAATGTATGTCAGCAGAGGCATCGGTTCGAATATTTGGTTAGAGAGGCTCGGTTGTGGATGCACAGGTGTGAAGTCTCTAAGGTCATGTGTGCGTGGCACCAGAGGCATGGGTTGAGTCTACACTTAGAGAGGCACGGTTGTACATGGGTCAGTTGTACACGGTAGTGTAGTTTTGTGGCATCGTGGAGGACTGGTGTACGGAGAGGAACCTGTGAATGGACGGTGTGGTCAAAGTAACAAAGTTCTTGTCCCTTGTGTCTGTGTACCGAATGTTCTTCTGCAATATTTATGAATTGTTTATGCCAATGTTGAATAAGCATTCTACTGAAAGTTTGCAACGATACCATCACATATCCTTGTAAATGAATGATGCATCTTGTAAAGGTTGAGTATGAAAATTATAATACAATGTCGTGCGACATATCTCTAGTTCTATAGCCATGGATACAATATATGCTTGCTCGATACTTGGACATAACTTACTAATTACATTTAGACACGCACACCACTGTGTTCAGAGTTCAGACGTAAAATAGTAATACAATACAGACAGCATCTTTGAGCAAGAACAAACATATTTACAACATGGGTTCATTCAACCTAATTTATCATAATAGTTGTGCCACGCACCTGATCACTTGATCACGGCAGATCAATCAATCACGGCACGATCCATTTTCTCGCAATTTACCAACCGCTGCTTCCCTTCCGGCGCTTCCAGCCGCTGGAAGATCCCTCGTCTTTGTTCTTACGCGGGCGGAGTCTTTATTTCACTGGTTGTTGGTGGAGGTGACGTAGCCCGTTCTTGATGATTAGGATTCTACGGTACAACTCGTAGCTAACATACCCGTCCTTTGCCGCGTACTCAAGGTGTATCGGGGAAAGCGGCTTCCACTCCCAGAACTGGTGCTTCTCCTTTGGGAATGATTTCTTCATGTTCTTGTATGATGGGTCGATGATGGCCGCTGCAAGGTCAGCCATGGAGTCCCTTTCTCCATCACCCTTGATGCAGAATAGCCTCTGGATGTCAACATGGTGCTCGTCTAGAATTCTGATGCATGCACGGGCAAGCATGGTCTTGTCGTTCTTGGTGTCGACGCTGGTGAAAGTTACCGCTTTCCGTTGCAGGAAGTCAACTAACGCCTGGGAGCGCTCGGACCTGCAATAGTGATATACAAGGACATGCTCGCGCATGGAAAGTTGGACGACGGTGATCCCTTGTCGTACGTAACTGCTCTTACATGTGTACTCGAGGTCGAGGCCGACGAACTTGTTCTTCTCCTCCTTTAGCCATTCCTCGTACTTTTTGATGATCCGCTCCACGGTCCTTGGGTCATTGGTGTACACCACCTCCAGCACGATTGTATCGTGGGTAGTGATGTGCTCGGTGAATGTTGTTATTTTCCCGTCGTCCATGGCTGGAGGTGTGCGGTGGTGAATTGTGGCCGGCGAGAACCTTTGGAGGGAGAAGACGCAAATGGAGTCGGAAAAGTGAAGGGATCTTTTGTCGTGCAAAAAAGGAAACCGCCAAAGAGCAGTTGCTAGTCACCCGGCGGTTCCAGGCGTAGATTTTCAGAAACAGGCATTTGTTTTATCTGTTTTTTTTAAAGATTTTCACTTATCTTGTCCTTTGAATTTTTTGTATTCGTTGCGTGGTGCGTGCGTGATCCATATGTGCGTATTCCATCTTTGGCTGTGAAAGTAGTCGTGTGAACGGCAGAACACTCAGCAGATGCATGGCCGTGCCTTTGTTGTGAAAACATTTTTTTCAATTAACAATCTTCCTTGGTCAGGGAGGCACTGTTGTTATGTTATTCAGTGCACAACTGCGTGTTCATGAAAACTTGGTGAAGTAAACATAGTTTGCACTTGAAAATGGAGTCCTGTTTGGTTTTAAATTGAGATATGTTTCAGTAGATCGTTTGAATAAGTTTGATAACATGGCATTGCTGTAGGTTTTGGATCAAAAACTGAATGTTGTTTCGTTTGATTTTTGAAACTTTTCAAAGGATTAGAACTACATTTTTTCGAATGAGTCATTCTGATAGTTCAAACAACATTTGTTGTAAAGCATCATTCTGATGGTTGAAACTGTGAGTAGAGGGTCCGTAAGAGCTACATAAGTTTCAAAAGATCATTCGGATAGTTCAAGCAAGCACATGGTCCATAATAGTTACATTACTGTACCATTCTAGCTAGCAAACTTATTTTAAATAAACCAGTGTTTTGCTCCTGGGAGGCATCATCTTGAAATGAGTGCTGAACATCCTAGGAGATACACTGTGCTTCCATTTTAGGTGCAGGTTCTGACGGAATCTACACAATCCGTTGAATGATGATGGACACAGAACGGTCATGGCGCTCTTTGAAAGTGATTAGAACGACGTTCTATTCAACAAAGGATGTAGCTGATACGAAGTCTCTGAAAGAAGACTTTTCTATTACCATCCGGCCGTCGTTTTTGCAGATGTAGTACGACGAAGGAGTGATGACATGGGTAGGTTCATCAGGAGCTTCAAGGGTCACCGTGCCATTGGTTGGCATGTCCACCCATCTCTTCAGTGTTGAGACAACGCTCCTCGGAATTTTCTAGAAGAAATTGAAATTAAATGGAAATTAAAACCGTTGAATTGCCAGTTGGACAATAAATAAAAGAATGGCTAAATACGGTGAGTGCGCAAAAATTAAGAAATTCTAAATTGCAAGTAATATAAATCCTGGCATGTTCATGTTTGTGTCTAAAGAGATGAAACAACATATAAAGAGAACAACAAAAGTTTTGTTGTTTTATGTTTGAATAAATAGGTTCTTTATAATTTTACATATAAGCAAGATTTCGTCAATATTGTTTATATTATATATTAGCAAAATACGTTTGGTATTTTAACAAGGACATATTTAACCAACCATGGCGCATTCTTTGGTGTTAGTGGGAGTCAAGACGTGTACAAATGGACGGCAACGGATGAAAGTATCTCCGAAATGGCATTGTAGAAAGAATCGTGTCTGGTTGTAGGTAAGCTCAATATCCTTAGAGTAGACACATCAGTGAACATGGTCAAATCGTCAGAAGAAAGGTCGTCCAGAGCTAGAAAAAGAACAAGATTTGAAAGTTAGATAAAGTTTTATGTAATACGGGTCAATATTATTCAGTTCGATTCATGCATACCAAAATACAGCCAAAGAAGATAAGTTTGTAATATTAAATACGTACCAACGTGAGGTAATGGAAGCAGCCTTTTGTCATTGCGATATGTTTGTATTTAGAGATTGAGACCCTCGTGTGGTAGTTCAAATTCTATGCGGTCTCCAGCACGAAGCTGATAATCATCCGCAGAGGTGTTCCACTCACCACCGCAGAACTTTGTATAGTTCGGCCTATGCTTAAACAAAGCATTGTAAGACCTTCCTTCATGTGTAAGGAGGGCTGGCTCTACCTTCTCTTTACGCCATTTTCTTGCTTCTTCCTTCCTCTCGCCGATGTACTCAGCGAGAAAAGCTCTGACGTTACAAGGTACATACTAGAAAAAATAGTAAAAATAACAACCTATAAGTATAACTTTGAACCCGCGTATTATTAATGTTAAAAGTTTTCTTAATTTGGACATGAATTTTTGATAAGAATTACAGGCAACAACATAATGGTACTATAAATTAATGGATATAGATGTTTAGCATATGTTGACTAGTTTTAATTAGATTTGAAGATGCATTATAGTAATCAAGACATAGGCAGGCAAAACTAATGGACTATATTAATTAGGGTATAGGCAGGCAAACTAATGGGAAATGAAAACACAAGGCATGTGCGAAGAAGTAACAGTGACGATTTCTAGTGTGTTGTAGGCAACTAATATGTTAGTGATGCTTACTAACCATGCGTCTCCATCAATTTTCATCAAGAATAACCTCAAACTCCTGGGGAACTTCAGGGTGTGGTTCGCAAGGGCCGCCTGGTTGGCGGCAGGTAGGGCAAATCATACCTAAATAATTCAGAACAATTATGTTAAGAAAACAAGAATATGATAACAATTTAAAAACAAGCTTCAACGTTGAAGGTAGACAACGACTAGCTTCAACTATGTTAGCCATATTAAAATGTCCGTATGAAGGCAGACAACAACTACAAATTTACTAGAAATCTTCTCATGTACTCCTTCCAGAAAATCAGTATGACAGAGTTCAGTACAGTTGTTTGGATTTTCTAATGGTTTCTATATTCCTTTAGAGAATGAAGTCGTTGTACCGGATCTGACGCTTCAGTAACTATCAAATGAAAAACCAAGACGTAAGACATAAATACGGATCGGAGCATGCTGCTTACGCATATGCTTTTTACCTGGGAGAGAAGAAGAATGAGGGTTGACGAATGGAGATTGGGGTAGGGGAAGCTTAGGGCAAGCACACACGGCTAGCAAATCTACTTGAGAAGTACGGGGTAGGGGAATCTTAGGGCAAGCACGCACGGCTAGCAAATCTACGAGAGAAGTACGGGGTAGGGGAAACTTAGGGCAAGCACACACGGCTAGCAAATCTACGAGAGAAGTACGGCTTGGAAGTTAATCGAGGGACCCAACAAAAACTCTACAATAACTTGTTTGAAATGAGACTGTGTGCGGGAAAGAAGCACGAACCCTATAAGTAGGTGGTCGGATAAGGCGGACGGGTTGTGATGGGAAGCTTAGGGCAAGCACGCACGGCCAGCAATGTAGGAGAGAAGTATGGCTTGGAAATTAATTGATTGATTGCTGGGAAGAAGCACGAACCTTAGAAGCAGGCAACGGATAAGAAGGACGAACCCTAGAAGCAGGCAGCAGAGAAGGCAAATGAGTTCTGATGTGGCTGAGGGAGTCGGAGCTTATTGAAATATAAAGGAGACGGGAGAGAGCAAGAGTAGTAATGAGTGTTTCTTTTTTTAATGCTAGTTGTAGATGGTGTGCCTGCATTCCGAGGTGTTGTGGGGACACGAGATGTTTGACTCACCCAGCTGCCTCTCAATATAGTTGTCCAGCTGTGCTGCCTCCCAGTGGAGTCTTTTACGTGCCTATCCTGCCTTACATATTTTTTGCGAGGCGCGGTTATAGATGCTGGAAAGCATACTCGTGCTTCTATGTTTTAATTTTTTTAATCACATGTTTAATCAGGTATAGTTGGGTGTGTTTTTAGGAGAGGAATGGTGATGATGTTATTAGATGCGCGGTCGTTGTAGCAGGAAAGGCATGGTCGATACGTCGGGGGAGGCAAATTGACGGGAGGCATGATGGTTCGTATTGAGAGTCACTTTTACATCTGGAATGGAGCCATGGTTCGTGACTCTGTTATTGTAAAAAAAATTCAATAGTTGTTGACCCAGGGAGCCACTGTTTTTATGTACGTTGGGTTCAGGCGGGAATATGTATGATAGCGCACAGTTATCTGTATGTCAGAAGCATGGACGTGCTTTTGTTTTAGCAATGTTTTCGGTGGTACGTGCAGGCATATAGATGCAGGTCCGTTGGTATCACCGAGGTTTGTCTTTAAGCAAAGTGGAGGCACGCATGTGGCTTTTGTGCTGGCAGAACCGTGCTTTTAATTTGGTTCACTCCCCGTGTTGTATTTGTACGACAGGGTTACCTAGTTTTCCTCCTCTCATTGTTCTCTCGGTCAAAAGATGTGCTCGTGACCGATGGGATGGCTATTTATTGTTACTATTCATTGTGGCAGATATCGTGCTAGAGTTAACCTAGAGGCTCCTCGATTATAGCGTGGCAGTCGTGACTTTTTAAGTGCATGGTTTCATAAGCTGCAGAAGTACAACCGTCCATTCACACCGTCCCTGATGCAATTTAATGGGCGCATGGTAACTGAGTCGTCTCTCCCCAAGGTTAAGTAGTGGTCTATTCCGGGAGGTTATCGCGTCTTATTCTCTCCAGAGAAGTGCAGGTAGCTCCCATCATCCTCGCCTCGTACGAGAAGCACAGTCAGACTACATTGTCGTGTCACCGTCTTTTCCATGGATGACTTCAGGAACAATACTGAGCGTCTCTTTATAGATGCCGATGGTAATACAGGCTTGAGGTGCTGTACACCAACGAGCCCTACAAGGTGGAGGAGATTCTTTCTCTTTATGAGGAATGGCTGCGTGAGGACAGGTACAAGTTTGTTGGTCTTTATCTGGAGACACACGAAAGGATTATTTTGATCGTAGTAGAAAAGTTGCCGTCGTGCAACTGGCGATGCGCAAGCATGTTCTTGTCTATCACTTGTGCAAGGCCAGGACGGAGTGCGCTCCTCTAAAGGATTTCCTTCGGAACAAAGGTATCGTTTTCGCTAGTGTCGACGTCAGGAATGATAGGGATGTTCTCGCAAACAGTTTCCTCAAAATCACAATAGAGTGTCACATCGATCTTCAAGAGGAGCTCATGATCAAAGGAGGCAATCTTAGGGATTCCATGGCAGATTTGGCAGGAGCCGTCATAGACAAATCTTACTTGAGTATGAAGTCGTCTTTTTCCAAGGGTCTGCATGACTACTGGGAATGGAAGCCGCTTTCCCTTGAACATCTGAAATATGTGGCAATTGTAAGTGAAAACTTCATTTTTTAATGATTTTCTGTCTTTATATTTTTATTTTACTAGAAGAATAGTACTTTTTCCTCTTTATGTATATCTTAATTCCCATCCGTTTTTTGTTTTAGGATGGGTATGTGAGCTACGAGCTCTATCGCCGAGTTTTGTCGATGAAGGACATGATGCATCCCCGTTGTCTTCCTAACCGCAGATGCCGTTGATGTTTCGGAGCAGAACTACAACTGAGTAGAATGGTCACGGTGGACGTTTATGTGGACGTTTTTATGAGGAATGGACTCCTGGAAGACTTTCATTTCTTTTTTTGTATAATCAATGAGTACTTTTAGTTTAATCCTATTGAGTATCGTTTTGTTATTCAGTATCGTGTTTGGCTTGTCTCATGTGATTTGTAAATGATTTTTTTATGTTTTTTCATGTTACAAGTTCATTGTTGACATTTGCGCGAGTTCATGTAAATTTAGGTAACCTGTTGAAGTGGCGCATATGTATTGTTTGGGAGAAGCGTTTTTTTTGTTTGGCTTATATTCAGCGCCATTTGTTTGTGTTTGAATTGTTGTCTTTTACATGTTCGCACAAGAGAGGCACGTTTGCTAACGTACGAGGCAACATTTCAGTACCCTGTCTTTGTGTTCTTCGGGACCGTGCCTATAGAAGCCTGCCGAGGCTTCACTCCCGTGCCTCTTCTTTTCCGCTATTTCTATACCTCATGTGACACACGTGGTGTCTGCTTGTGCTGGTGTCACACGGCAGTTTCTCTTGAGACTGAACAACCGTGCCTCTTCCATCACTCTTTTGTGCGTTCAGCTGGTTTGTACCCGTGCCTCGAGAACTCCGAGAAGCCGCAATTGCGTGACTTTATACGCTTCAGTTCCGTCTCTCCTGTACGTGAATTTGCTTGTCTCAGACGTCATGTTGGCTGTGACTCTACGTGCCTCTGGTGCAGATGTCCGTCCGTGACGTCACGCATATGTATTGTTTGGGAGAAGCGTTTTTTTTGTTTGGCTTATATTCAGCGCCGTTTGTTTGTGTTTGAATTGTTGTCTTTTACACGTTCGCACAAGAGAGGCACGTCTGCTAACGTACGAGGCAACATTTCAGTACCCCGTCTTTGTGTTCTTCGGGACCATGCCTTTATCAGCCTGGCATCCGTGTCTGCGGAGGCTTCACTCCCGTGGCTTCTTTTCCGCTATTTCTGTACCTTACGTGACACACGTGATGTCTGCTTGTGTTGGTGTCACACGGCAGTTTCTCTTGAGACTGAACAACCGTGCCTCTTCCATCACTCTTTTGTGCGTCCAGCTGGTCTGTACCCGTGCCTCGAGAACTCCAAGAAGCCGCAATTGCGTGACTGTATACGCTTTAGTTCCGTGTCTCCTGTACGTGCATTTGCTTGTCTCAGGCGTCATGTTGGCTGTGACTCTACGTGCCTCTGGCGCAGACGTCCGTTCGTGATGTTATGCATATGTATTGTTTGAGAGAAGCGTTTTTTTTGTTTCGCTTATATTCAGTGCCGTTTGTTTGTGTTTGAATTGTTATCTTTTACACGTTGGCACAAGAGAGGCACGTCTGCTAACGTAAGAGGCAACATTTCAGTACCCTGTCTTTGTGTTCTTCGGGACCGTGCCTTTAGTAGCCTAGCACCTGTGTCTACGGAGGCTTCACTCCTGTGGCTTCTTTTCCGCTATTTCTGTGCCTCACGTGACACACGTGATGTCTGTATGTGCTGGTGTCACACGGTAGTTTCTCTTGAGACTGCACAACCATGCCTCTGCCACCACTCTATTGTGCATCCAGCTGGTTTGTACATGTGCCTCAAGAACGCCATTTCCAAAGCCGTGCCTGTGTGCCGAGAAGCCGCAATTCCGTGCCCGTATATGCTGCAGTTCTGTGCTTCCTGTGCGTGCATTCGTGTTACTCAGGGGACACACTGGCTGTGACTCTTCGTGCCCGTGGTGTCAGACGTCCGTCTGTGAGGGGATGCGGTGGCTGTTACTCGTCGTGCCTGTGCTTCTACATGCCTGTGCGTCCGGAGTCTTTAAAACTGTGGCTCTCCGACTTGTGCTGTTGATTTGCTTCAAGTATTGATGTATCTCACGTGATACATGCCATGACTCTCGAACAGAGCGTTGTCACCGGTGCCTCTCGGAGGTCTCTTTTTTGCATTTAGATGATTTGTATACAGAGGATTTAGATTGAGATTGAAAAACAAGACGGAAAAGATCATGTGGCTCGCGAAGCCGACGCATGTGCCTGTATAGGCTATGTTTCCGTGCCTTTGTTTCCTGCATTGACGTGTTTACGGCGAGTTTCTGCCTGCATGTGTACGTGCCTGTTGTGATAGCGACCGGTATCTGCAAAAGTTGTACGCTCCTGCCTGTGGAATAGACATGTATGTGCGTCTTGTACCTGCATACCCGTGCCTCACGTGAAACCAACCTTGACTCATGAGGGACAGATGGTGTGAATCTAGCTAGATGAGGGACGGATGAGTTCTGGCCTTCGGATCTAAGGTGTACAGTAGGTTGTTCGTTTGCTTCATTGGATTCTTCCGTCGGTGGTCTTTGTTCAAAGGAGGAATCGATGACCGATGTGGTGGCTGTTCGATGTGACTATTCAGTGTGTTAGTTACCGTAAAATAAAGTTAGAGGCTCCTCGATTTCTCCACAATATCAATTATTTGTGCACAACCATGACTTTAGGAAGTGCATGGTTCCATGAGGTTCGGAAGCACAACCGTCTATACGTTGCTCCTGATGTATGGAGTGTACTATGCTGAACTCACGTTCTTTGAGTCTCCTACTGAGAGGGAGGTTCCTGACGAGACCCTGAGTTTGATAACTGGGATAGTCAAAATTACCAGAGGAGAGGTCTCTGAGACACAGATTGTGCAGAGGCTAAAGGAGTTAGCTCCAGGTGACTTCCAGTGGAAGCTTGTTAGTTTCGAGGAAAAACTGTTTAGGGTTGAGTTCCCTTCGGTTGAGGATCTACAAAGACTTATGAGTTTAGGGATGTGCAAAGTACCGGGTACTGATTGTGTCCTTGAATTTCACGAGTGGAAGAGGGTCGAGCCTCAGGGTAAGCCTCTGACTCAGGTTTGCCTGCGTTTTTCTGGGGCTCCCTCGAAGCCGATGCAGGATGCTAGGGTTGTCGCTAGTTTGGGTATTATGGTGGGGAGACCGGAGCGAGTGGATATGGACTTTACCATAGCTCACGGGATAGCCCGACTGCTGGTCAGTGTTCTGGATATTGAGTACGTGCCTGAGGTTGTCAAGTGGGCATATCGAGGCTAGATCTATAACCTCGTGATTGAGTTTTAGGATGAGAGTCTGTTCGCCGAGGCGGCTAACGGGACTGATATTGATATGCACAAGGGAGATGATAGTTCGGGGCTTAAGGAGGCGTCGATTGCTGATAATGGACGTGAGTCGTCCACTGCACCGAGAACCGTTTCTCAGACGTCAGGGGATGGGACGGTACCACCCTCCTCGGTGCCTACGGGTACTCTGAGATTTGGGTCCTTCGAGCCGGCTTCTGCGCCTCCGAGGCTTTGGAGTGAGCGGGTGGAGTCTGATGAGGTGTTTGAGCACACGTTACCTGTTTTGGATTTTGAGGAAGCTGTGAGTCCACTACTTGGGGTTTCACCGATCCCGATCAGGAGTGAGGAGGAGGAGGTCCCCTCCCACCTGCTCGTTGATTTTCCTCAGGTCGAGGGCCCGACGGTGGAGCTTTCTCCCAGGAGGTGGTCCGGGGATGGTGATCTCGGTTCCCTCTCCTTCTGTCGCGATGCCGGAGCTGCAGGTGGCGGTTCCGTCTTTTGAAGGGGGGCTCGGGGCAGGTGGCCTCGGCGCCCTCTTCTTCTCTTGTGGTGGACGAGGTCCCAGTGGTGGAGGTTGTTTCTTCGGGAGGGGGTCCGGGGCAGGTGGCCTCGGCACCTTCTTCTCCTCTCGCCAGGCCGGAGATGCAGGCGGCCGTTCCGCTTTTCGTATGGGGCTCGGGGCAGGTGGCCTCGGGGCCCTCTTCGCTTGGGGCGCCCAGGGGGACCAGCCCTCCTGGGGCACTGGTGACTCCTGCTGGCTGAAGGGCCGGGTTGGATGGGGAGCTCCGGCAGGCGGCCCAGGTTCCACCTTCCCCCGGCATGGTGCAGTCTCTCTGTGGTGGGGCGCTACGGACATCGCCGGTGCCTTTGAGCGCCCCTTCACTTTTTGGCGGTCCAGCTGGTTCATCGATGGAGGATGGCCGGCTGCATGTTCGGGGTGGGGCAGGAGGCCCCACAACGAGCAGGGCCACTCAGGAGGAGGTGATTGCGTTCGGTGGTATTCCGGATCCGGTCTATGAGGGGCGACGGTTGAGCAGCCGTCTCCAGGATCATCCGGAGATGGATGACATATAGCAGCGGTGCGCCATGAGGGCTGCCAAGCTTCGTGATGTTGAGGTCACTCTAGTATGTCGGTTAATACCTCTAATTCTATATTGCATTTTTCTAATGATGAGATTATTAATAATGCAAACCGGCTAGGAATTTCACTAGGTAGTAATGATAGTGAAATTTCAACTTCTGTTAATGATATGTTGGATTTAGAGGCAGAGCGGGCTTTAGAGATGATTCGCAACTTAGTTGCGGTTAAACCCATGAATGATTCCGATATTGATGCTTTGGGGGTCAGGGTGCTCGATAATTTTTGTGCGGATCTTGCTCCTCCTCTTCCTGAGCCTGAGGAAGAGGATGAGGGTGTGGAGAATGTTGTAGTTTGACCTTCTGAGCCTGGTTGTGAGGACCGGCTGGATAGTAAGAACATTCCTAAACGCAAATGGAAGCGGAACATCTACCTGGATTCTGCAGTACGTAGGAGTGCTTGGATCTGAACGGCTAAAAAATTCCATGACGAGATATGAAAGGAATCTTTTGGAATAGCAGAGGTCTAAAAGACTTGGCTAAAAGAAGGTTTCTTGCAGAGGCATTTATTGAGCATAGGTTGGACTTTATCGCATTGTCGAAAAGTGGTAGAGATAACTTTTCGCCACAATTTCTCAATACTTTATCGGGCGGTATTGATTTTGACTGGCATTAGCCACCGCGAGGAAGATCGGGTGGGATCTTACTTGGGGTTAGATGCGATTCGCTAGAAGTCCGAAGTGTGGTCATGGGAGATTTTCCTGTTAAGTTTAGGGTGCGGTCGAAGGCTGGTGGGTTTAACTGGGCTTTGGTGGCGGTATATGGTGCCGCACAACCTGAACTAAAACCGGATTTCGTGGCTGATCTGGTCAGGATTTGTGGTTCTGAGCAACTTCCTATCCTGGTGGGGGTGATTTTAACATTATCAGAAGGCATGATGAGAAGAATAATGATAATTTTGACGGCAGATGGTCGTTCATGTTTAATACTATCATTGAAAGCTTGGATCTGAGAGAGATAGAGCTTTCGGGCAGAAAGTTTACCTGGGCTAACGCGATGCCAAATCCGACGTTTGAAAAGTTGGATCGAGTCCTGGCTAGTGTCGAATGGGAGCAGAAATTACCCTTTGTAACAGTTCAGGCACTTTCTCGTGGTATTTCTGATCACACGCCTTTATTTCTTGAGTCTGGTGAGGCCACCCACTTGGGAAATAAAAATTCTTTTTCTTTCGAGCTTTCTTGGTTTGAGAGAGAAGGCTTCTTTGATCTCATAGCCAGAGAGTGGGCTAAGGATGCAGGAGGTAGGTCTGCGCTTGAGCGTTGACAGAATAAGATTAGGCACTTGACAAGTTTCCAACGTGGGTGGGCTAAGCATCTGAGCAGGATTTATAAGGTAGAAAAGGAACAATTCCTTACACTTATTCAGTCCCTAGATGTAAAAGCAGAAACCACGGTTCTGCCAGCCTCGGAGCTCCATGCCAAGCTTGACGCGGAGATGAGGCTGAAAGAGCTTCTTCGTGAGGAAGAATTAAAGTGGGCGCTGCGGGCCAAGGTCCGAAGAGTAGTCCAGGGGGACGCGAACACTCAATTCTTCCACATAATCGCTAATTGCAAGCACAGAAAGAAGAGGATCTTTCATCTTGAACAAGATGAAGGAACGATTCTTGGTGAGGAGAACCTAAAATTATACATTAATGAGTATTACAAGCAGTTGTTTGGGCCTCTAGAGGATAACTGTGTGTCGCTGGATGAGTCTAGGATTGAGGATGTGCCTCAACTTATTGTTGTTGAGAATGATATTTTAGCTGCTCCTTTTTTTGAGAAAGAGGTGTTTGAGGCCATTTCACAGATGAAAAATAATAAGGCTCCCGGCCCGGATGGATTCCCGGCTGAGTTTTATAAAAAGTGCTGGCATACTTTTAATGGAGATCTGTTGCCGTTGTTCCATGATTTATTCTCTGGCCAGCTTCACCTTTTTTAGCTGAATTTTGGAACGATAACCCTGCTTCCCAAGAAGACAGAGGCAGTGAGAATCGAGCAATTCAGGCCCATCTGTCTTCTTAATGTTAGTTTCAAAAAAATTACCAAGGTTAGGCCGAATAGGCTCACACAGATTGCGCATGATGTGGTGCAACCTACTCAAACTGCTTTCATGCCAGACAGGAACATCCTCGAAGGGGTTGTGGTCCTTCATGAAACGCTCCATGAGATTCACACGAAAAAACTTGATGGAGTTGTTTTCAAGGTGGATTTCGAGAAAGCGTATGATAAAGTCAAATGGCCTTTCCTTCAACAAGCCTTACGCATGAAGGGTTTTGATGAAGCTTGGCGACGCCAAGTAGAATCTTTCACGCAAAAAAGGGAGTGTTGGAATTAAAGTGAATGACGACATAGGTCATTATTTCTAGACACACAAGGGCCTGAGACAAGGTGATCCAATGTCTCCTATTCTGTTCAACATCGTCGTTGACATGTTGGCAATCTTGATAGGCAGGGCAAAGGAGGCCGGTCAGGTGGGTGGCTTGGTGCCTCATCTAGTTGATGGTGGTGTGTCCATCCTGCAGTGCGCTGATGATACAATCATCTTTATGGAGCACGACTTGGCAAAAGAGAGAAATATGAAGCTGGTGTTATGCTTATTTAAACAATTGACCGGTTTGAAGATTAACTTTCATAAAAGCAAGTTGTTCTGTTTTGGTAGAGCCAATGAGGAACAAGAGGCTTATAAGCAATTGTTTGGATGCGAATTGGGAGCATTACCTTTCACGTACCTAGGCATACCCATTCACCATCGTAAGCTGACAAACAGAGAATGGAAGTGCATCGAGGATCGGTTTGAGAAGAAACTGAGTTGCTAGAAGGGCAAACTCATGTCATATGGAGGCCGATTGATTCTTATTAAGTCGGTGCTCACGAGTATGCCTATGTTTCTCTTATCTTTCTTTGAAGTCCCAGTTGGGGTTAGGAAAAGGCTGGACTTCTATCGATCCCGATTCTTCTGACAGAGTGATGAACTAAAGAGAAAATACCGACTCGCCAAATGGGATATCATCTGTCGACCAAAGGACCAGGGGGTTCTTGGTATTGAGAATCTTGAAGTCAAGAACAGATGCCTTCTCAGTAAGTGGCTGTATAAGTTATCAGTTGAGACTGAGGCAACTTGGGCGCAGATTCTCCGTAGCAAGTATCTGCAATCTAAGACTTTGTCACAGGCGACAGTGAGACCGACTGAATCGCCGTTTTGGAAGGGGCTTATGAGAGTCAAAGCTGCTTTCTTTAATAGAACAAAGTTTATTGTCGGTAATGGTAACACCACTCGCTTCTGGGAGGATACTTGGCTTGGTGAAACACCATTGGCGCTTCAGTATCCGTCCCTGTATCATATTGTGTAGCGACGTGATGCTCTGGTTGCAACGATTATGCACTCCATTCCCCTTAATATTCAGTTTAGGAGGGTGCTTATTGGAAACCGGTGGGAAGCATGACTTCATCTAGTGAGTAGATTGATGGAGGTTCAGCTAGCTCATCAGCCCGATCAGTTGTGTTCGAAGCTTACTAGGTCTGGAGAATTCATAGTGAAGTCGATGTATACCGATGTCATCAACTCTAGTGTTATTCCTAGTTTCAAACATGTTTGGAAAGTCAAGGTTCCTTTGAAAATTAAAGTGTTTATGTGGTTTGTACATAAACAAGTAATTTTAACAAAAGATAATTTGGTTAAGCGCAACTGGACATGATCTACTAGGTGTAGTTTCTGTGATCGGGACGAAACTATCAAGCACCTTTTCTTTGATTGCCCGTTGACGAGAGTGTTGTGGCACACGGTGCAAATTGCCTTTAACATTACTCCTTCGAATTCGGTCAGTTCGTTATTTGGAACGTGGCTTGCTGGGATAGAGTCCGAAACAGCTAGACAAATTCGCGTAGGAGTATGTGCGTTGTTATGGGCAATTTGAAACTGCAGAAATGATTTGGCTTTTAACAGAACAACAACTATTCATTTTTTGTAGGTTTTATTCCGAGCTACTGCGCTGATCCGTATGTGGTCCTTACTCACACCGACGGAGGCCAGGGAGCGTTTGGTTACTGGATCTGTCCGGTGGAAGATGGTAGCGCGGGATATCTTCAACCGGTTTGGATGGCGGTCATGTAATATGATAGGTGATTAGTTTACCTATCTTTATTATGTCAGCCGGTTGTGGCTTTTGGGTCTTTTGTTTTTGGCGTTGTGGCTCTTTGTGAGCTAGCCATTTATTTGTTTTCAGACTATAAGACCTTGTGAAACATCCTTATTTATCTATAAATGTGGCCGTATGCATCGTTCTGATGCAGAGACCGGGGAGCCCCACTTTTCGGAAAAAAGACAGCTTGCACTGCACCAGGCTTGACAGGAGCAAGCAAAGGGGCAGCAGCTTCCGTTACTACTCACAAGATTGTCGAAGTTGCGGCTCGGGTTCGTCAGACCAAGTCCAACTCCAGTGCAGATGCAGGTGAAGAGGATTGGGGAACATGCCCACAAGTGTAGATCTGGAAACTAGACTATGACAAGTAACCAAAGTCATTCATCGAGAAGATGCATGCGATCATTCCCTAGCTAAGCAGTCGCATGCTACTAGAATAACAGAAAGGTAAAAGGAGAGCCCATGCCACGATAACAAATTATCCATATATGTGACATGTATGACCAAGTGGGCAACCGCTAGTAACAATAGATTGCCCGCACCGTATGTCTGCTCACCCTGTGGGAACGATGGAAGCACATAAACGCCATAGTGTTCGACGGGGCGAATGTAAGCATTACACGCCTTATGAAGCGAATAGGAAGCGAGAGTAGAGCTTGGATGCAGGCGGGCATATTGAGAGGGGACCTTGCAGCGGCCTTCATAGGGGCACCGGAGTGGGCACATGGCGAGTAATCGGTTTAGTGCTTAGGCGGATGGCGACGGAACACCGATGATTATGTAATATAACTGTGCAGGGCTCTTCCTCTTTTTTTCTTTAATATATGATACGCACATTCGTGCGTATTCAAGAAAAAAATAGATTGCCCGCACCACCAACGAGTAACAAACTTGGTTTATTTTAGCAACATGCATGGCCCTTTCACGACAAGGAAGTATGCAGTTTTCAACGCCAAATCAAATCACCCCTAGGCAACAATAGGAGGGACTGCCTTCCCTGAAGATCTGATGTTAACACAACCAAAAAGGGATCATTTACTATGCAAGCTAAGACCAGGCTAGCTTTACCATACATATAGCTCCCTCCACTTAATCAAAAGCTGCTCCACCTTGTTAATGATCAAAGGTCAGTGCTCCACCATTCAGAAACCACCTGTTAACACATGCATAACGAAGTTCTATTATTGCCATGAATCAGTAAGGTTTACCCTAACAAAGACGATAGAGACCTGCGTTGTTGTTCTTCCGTTCCAAGTAACCAAGACGGGTGAGATTCAGGGCATATATAAAAGAAGAAAATCATAAAAGAAGGAATGAAAAATGGTCATCAAACGGAAGGAAAAACGGTCCAGTTGCTCTAGCAGCTGACCAAGCAATTGTTCTTGATCCCTAACTTATGTGTTCTTCGCCTTTTTAGTGTACTGACAGAGCATTTATATGTTAATTAACTTGGTCTCGATCGATCTCTCGGTTAATACTGCAGAAATTAATTGGTAACCAAAAATCTTCATGGGGAGGCTTTTGCCGGCAGGCAGGCACCCTAATCAATCCTAGCTTAGGCTCAGCTAATTTACATGATGCACGTACCAAACTGATGGTACTATAGTAAGCTAGTCGTAGCGAACTAATTAATAATGAGATTTAGTCACAAGATGTCATGGCTGGCTGTAGGACCGATGTCATGATACTGCCGCTGGCCTCCAAACGGCCCTAATACTTCATGCACTTTCTTTTCTTTTCCGTCATTTTTTTCTTTTTCTTTGCGAACTCGATTTGTGTTGTTGCAAATAGGCCATGGAGTACTGTTGCTACAAGACCCTAAAGCTAGCCACCATGGATTCTACCCGTTGTGTCCCCGGAGCACGTGCTTGTGAGGAACGCGCCATAATAGAGTGTAAATTCCTCTAATTATGTAGATCAACATCAGGGTTGTAATCTAATTATATGATATAGCTCCTTCCGATTATCACTGTATCCAGGTAGTCTTTTCAATATATAGCATATTGTATTCCACTGATAATCGACCAGCTTTCTTAAGCATATAACTTAAGTATATTCCAACAAGTGATAATTCCATGATAATCATGTAAAGTAATTTCATGCATAAATACGTGTATAATTCCATAATAAGATATTCCAAATATTAGTAATTTCTAGTAATTTGAATATAATTGCAGGACACATAATTCCAACAGATATATGCATCGCTTTCTTCCTTGCTGTCAAGTAGACAGCTTGCACGTACTGCACCAGGCTTGACAGGAGCAAGCAAAGTGGCAGCAGCTTCCATCACTACTCACAAGATTGTCCAAGTTGCAGCTCGGGTTCGTCAGATCAAGTCCAACTCCAGTGCAGATGCAGGTGAAGAGGATTGGGGAACATGCCCACAAGTGTAGATCAAGGCAGACACGATCTGGAAACTAGACTATGACAAGTAACCAAAGTCATTCATCAAGAAGATGCATGTGATCATGCCCTAGCTAAGCAGTAGCATGCTACTAGAATAACAGAAAGGTAAAAGGAGAGCCCATGCCACGATAACAAATGGTCCCTATATGTGACATGTATGACCAAGTCGGCAACCGCTAGTGACAATAGATTGCCCGCACCACCACGGAGGAGTAACAAATTTGGTTTATTTTAGCAACATGCATGGCCCTTTCACGACAAGGAAGCATGCAGTTTTCAACACAAAATCAAATCAACCCTAGCGAGGAAGTGCCTTCCCTAAAGATCTGATGTTAACACAACCAAAAAGATCATTTACTATGCAGGCTAAGACTAGGCTTTACCATGCATATAGCTCCCTCCACTTAATCAAAAGTTGCTCCACCTTGTTAATGATCAAAGGTCAGTGCTCCACCGTTCAGAAACCACCTATTAACAGATGCATAACGAACTTCTATTATAGCCCTGATTCAGTAAGGTCTATCCTAACAAGGATGATAGAGACCCGCGTTGTTGTTCTTTCCGTTCCAAGTACCCCAAGACGGGTGAGATCCAGGGCATATATAAAAGAAGAAAATCATAAAAGACGAATGAAAAATGGTCATCAAACGGAAAGAAAAACGGTCTTTTTAGTGTACTGTCAGAGCATTATATGTTAATTAACCTGGTGTCGATCGATCTCTCGGTTAGTACTGCAGAAATTAATTGGTAATCAAAAATCTTCTTGGGGAGGCTTTTGCCGGCAGGATGGCATCCTAATCAATCCTAGCTTAGGCTCAGCTAACTTACATGATGCATTTACCAAACTGATGGTAGTATAGGTAAGCTAGTCGAGCGAATTATTTAATAATGAGATTTGTCACGAGATGTTATGGCTGGCTGTAGAACCGATGTCATGATCCTGCCGCTGGCCTCCAAACGGCCCTACTACTGCATGCACCATCTTTTCTTTTCCTTTGTTTTTCTCTTTCTTTGCGAACTCGATTGGTGCTGTTGCCAATAAGCCATGGAGTACTGTTGCTACAAGACCATATAGCTAGCTGATTGCCAATCAGTAAGACCGTACTCCCTCGGTTTCTTTTTACTGCAGGGGTTAGATTTATGTCAAATCAAATTTTGCAAAGTTTGATCAAATTTATATTAAAAAAATATCAACATCTGCAATATCAAATACATATATACTATGGAAGTAAATTTTATAATGAATTTAACAATGTTGATTTGGCATTGTGAATGTTGATACCTGTTTCTATCTTATATTTACTAATTAGAGGCACCATATGAGCTTTGATGTTAATCCACATCAGCAAGATTAGTTTAGTCGTATATTCTAATTAAATTTAATGGTTATGATCTATTAAAACACCGTTCCTTTATTTGTAAAGAAAATGACCCACATGCATACATACATTAAAAAGAATTTGACCTACACGTATCAAATAGGAGTCCATGACACCCTGGAAAAAAAATAGGAGTCCATGACACCCACGTACAAGTTCCAGAAAAAAGAAAAAAGAAATCTATCACGTACCCAAAAAGAAGTCCTAAACACCCATGTCTATTTATATAGAAAATCATCACGTACATATGAAAAAAAGAGTCCTTCACACCTACGTGAGTCCTTCACACCTCAGCAAAAAAAATCCATCACGTACACAAACAAAAATCATCAGCAGCCACGTCCAACCATTCAAGAAAAAACACAGCATGTACATGTACAAAAATATAGAATTCTTCACACCCACGTCCAAGTTCTACCAAGAAAAATGAAATCTATCACGTACAATAAAAAGTTCCCAGCCCCGCGTCCAACCATTGAATAAAAAACACACACAAATCAAAGTTCCAACTTCCTCGATGAGTCGATGACATTCAAGTTTGAAACTGGTCGCTATTACGCCCACTCACCAGGTGAATATTTCTGCAGTCTTAAATTTCTCTGCTAACTATAAATTAAATGTATATATTCAAGTATGTTATTTATTTCCAATAATGTGGCTGATTTAGTAGATACGATCCAATCAATCATGTCTAACAATCCAACTCCGTCTCTCCTGGTCGTGATCCTCTCTAGCCTTGAATCTCAATTTCATGTACGATCTAATAAATCATGTTCAACTATCCAGATTGTATTCTCTCTAGCCTTTGAATCTCTATGTTTTATACTTAGATTTGTTCGGATGCTGTTGCTAAACACTATTTTTTTTTATAGATTATGCTTAAAATTCATAGCTTTTACCCAGTTTGGGGCTGCTTGAGGAGATGCCTACTACATTATAAAAGAAGAGTAAGTAAACAACTGAATATTACATTATCATGGTTTACAAGTTTATAGTACTGTAAGGAAACATGAATAGTGCAAGGAGATTCATGATGTAGAAGAACTTAAAAGGAAACTCTGAATCCTTTTCATTGGGCATGTGAGAGGAGTAGCCTTGCAGAATATGAAGGCGGTTAATTTGTATATTTTTTTTTGCTTAATTCTTTGTCTGGTCAGGATTTTCTTATTGGTATAATTTCAGCGTGGGACATATTGTTCAGCTATATATTAAAAGGATAGCGGACTGCAATATTTCCCGGTATGTCGCTGTTCCCTACTTTAACTATTAAATAGAGTGTAATTAGGAACATATAGTGAATGAACACTTGGTTGCTACTAAATATTTTTCAGTAGTATGTCGCTTTTTTCATATTTCCAGTTGCCAAAATCAATGAGCAAAACCAATTTTCTAAAACATTTCCCGAGGATAAATTTGGTTTCTATATTTCTAGCCCGTGCAGTCGCACGGGTTGATGACTAGTAAATTTAATCAAAATAGAGATATTTTGACTTCGGAAAAAACCTTATATGCAGACTAAAAAGGTCCGAAGAATTACGATAATTAAGAGAGGACAACACGTTGTTGTACTAGATGCTATACAAGAACACTTTGCAACATTACTACATTATTGTTCTGGTGATCGATCTGTAGGTACAGTGCAGGTTTAATTCAGGTGGGAAATATCATAGGCGTCTTCCCGGTAAAGCTGCTGTTTGGTGGCAGAGGTCGGTCCAGCGAGCTCAAGAAATTTCCGGCCGGTTCACCGACTGTAGCACGCGCCTACGCTGTTGGCCGGACGTACCATATGCATCCTACCTAGCTGGCTCTGGCTAGCTGGAACCCAATCCAAACGCAACGCATCTAGATGGACAGCGGCTCCACCTGGCCGGTCGGTCGGTACACACAGAGAGAGAGAGGGGTGTAAAGCTGGGTCCTGCAGATTCGATCGGCACTGGAGCGCCAGCGACGCTGCTAGCGACCAAAGGGGTGCTTTATCGACCGATCGTCGTCGCGGCCGGGTATGTATGTTTGGTCGTCAGCACGTACACGCCCTACCCACGGACCGCCGGAGCCCGGAGGAGTGGGAATATTTGCTCCTTTTCCGCTTTGTCGACGTGGTCGCCATGGCCAGCCGTGGTGCGTGTCCGAGTATCCATGGGCACACGCGTACTTCAACCTTCTAGACGCTATCACTAGCAGCTATAAACACCTCTAATTTGTTGTTGGTGTTGTAGTACTTGTTTCTACGGTTTCATTGTGCATGTAGCACTCATTGAAGGGCTAGCTAGCTTCCTGTGAAATATTTCCTCACTCTCATTCGGTGAGAGGGAGCTTGCATTGGCTCTGCTAGTGCGGGCACCGTTAAAACTGAGTTGTCAGGCATAATCATCTCTCCTCTCGCTTTGATTAATTAGTGGAGGCTGTGCACACTTCTTCCATAGCGTAATTATACAAGTTAACTTTAATTATCATGGGATCATGGGATCTGTTAATAACTGATAGATCGATAGACGTAACAAGATCACCCAGTTAACTAGTGAGTACGTACGTATGCATGCGTGTAGTGTAGTAATTGGCGGTAAATTAATCACCAAATTAAAACAGATACGCGTGTAACATACATGCGTGGTGTCAGCATGTGTGCGGATTGGGGCCATGCAGAACGCACATGACCGGCTCAACGGTGGTTTTGTTGTTGGTCAGTGCGAGTGAGTCTTGCCCGTCATCGAGCTGCATGTGGCTAAGCTTCTAACGCCAGCACGGCCGGCCGGCCGGAACGGCAAACCCGGCCGTCTCGTCTTTCAGCCGGGGGTCACAAGCAAGCAACAGATCACCGGCGGCCACAAGATGCAGAGGGAGGTATGTATACGTGTGCCGTCCGTCCTGGCTGGCCGGGTCAATCGCATGTTATCCCTTTTCCAAAGTACTATTTCCGTTCCTAAATATAAATCTTTTTAAAGATGTATATAGACATATTTTAGATCATATATTCACTTATTTTACTTCGTATATAGTCACTTGTTGAAATCTCTAGAAAGACCTATAATTAGGAACGGAGGGAGTACTTCTTGGTGGAGTTTGGAATGTGTGGATGGATATGATATACACCTCGCGATGGCCATCTATCTGATATCTGTGGCTAGTACGTGTTGCAACGCATACACTGCAAGCTTGGTTAGGAAACACTGCCGTCGGCGAGCGAGCAGCAATCACCGACGGCGACGCACGTACCTTTGTCAAGATCGGTCGCCGTCCCTTATTTCCTTCCTCCTTCCTGCTGCTGCTAGCTGTAGCTGGTCCTGTTGAAAGAGAAAAATAAGAAAATCGGCATACGTGTGGGAGATTATGCATACATCGACTACACATAAGAAAACAAAAAGGAAAAATAAACATGGCAACACGCACGACATTTCGAGATGTATATAAAGTTGGGCGAAAGACTGTTTTAAGAAGTATGGATCATACGATATGAAGTAGCGGGGAGCTGCACGAGCTAACACTCGCTAGCTAGCCTCCTATGGATAACATAGTGTGGCGTGTATTTTGTTGCTTCTTTTTTAATCAACTTTTGCATGCATGAGATGGAGACTGAGCCATACGTGCGTGGCTGCTCCAAAGCCGTGGGGATTTGTTTTTATTTTAAGTATTAACTTGGAAGCGCATCAAGATCCAACTCCACTTCGTACCATATCATGCAACGACTTCATTTGTTTAGAGTTTTGAGTGGCCGAGTTTTTCCTTTTTGAGAGCCGAGTGGAAGATTTTGCTTCATCCACAGAGTCCACTAGCTCAATGGAATTTGGTGAACACAGCTTGAGCTACTTAGTTGACCTCTTAAGGATTTGCGCCTTCCGTGGTGCTTCATTCGAGTAGCTTGAAGCCTTGATCTTAAGGATTTGCGCCTTCCCTGGTGCTTCATTCAGAGTGGCTTGAAGCACACTGCTTTAAAAATACAATCCTTTTCTTTGAGGGTTTAAAAAAAATACAATCCTGCCAAACGTACTTGCCAATTTGAGGGTTTCCATCCACATTACTAGCTATTACAGTACTTATCTGCTCGCCGTACTTGCCAATTTGGATGTGGGTTATTGTTAACTAAACCAAATGAAAGTTCTCTAAAAAAACTAGTCCTAATGAAAAGGCTTGAATCATTCAGTCCTAATGAAAAGGCACATGGTCATGGGCAGGATTGAGTTTACTCACAAGTCTAGTTTAACGAACTTGTGCCAAATTAAAGTTTTGGCATCAGGCATGGGCCGGCCGGTCGTGGCCTACGAGGCATCATCATGTAACGGACTAACTCGTGCATGGCAAAGGCAGTACACTCGCAATCAAAAGACGATGGATTCTCCATTCACTCAGCAAGCAGCTTTGCAGCGTAATCTCCCCAGCTGAGGGTCAGCGGCTTAATCATGGCGGCGTCCATGGAGGTAGCCATCGCCGGTACGTTGCCGTCGATGATCGGGCATCTAATCTGCATTAAGCAGCACCTTACACCCCATCACGCTCGCTCGAGAAAGACTAGGGAGCAGCAGTACTAGGATTCCTAGCCACACCTACCCGCCAGAGTGGGCGAGGCCTCCTCGCATTGTTTATTCTCCAATGATTGATCCATTTCGTTTCAGTTGATTTGATCTGATCCATGTAGCTACTCAAAAAGTGACCATTGTTGGTCGATCCTCTCACGTCCGATCGAGCTGGTCACGTCACGTCAGATTCGCTTTACTCGGCGCACCTGGGGGATTTAGGAATGAGATTCTAGAACACCGTAGCCACTCCTAATCCATGTCCATCATTCAATCACATGCAAAAAAAGGTTGCGAATGCGTCGCTTTTTTCCTTGCTGTCAATCAGACAGCTTGCACTGCATCGGGCTTGAGAGGAGCAAGCAAAGTGGCAGTAGCCTTGTTAGATAATAACGAGAAATAAATGAGACAAAGAGACACGGATTTTTACGTGGAAACCCTTGCGGGAGAAAACCATGGACGCACGAAGACACAATCACTATGATGGAGAACTATTACAAGCACGAGACGACAGACCGTCCAAGGTGTGACTACGGGGTATATATGAGGGCAATACATGAGAGTCCTTGGAGGACAAGTAAACGAGTTGTACTCGTACGCGTCGACGTCAACGCAACACCCACACCGGTTGTACTACATCTAGTCAACCCGGTACTAGAATTTGGATCACAATTTAACAATCTCCACCTTGAACCAAATTTCCTCCAGTAGTCGAAGAAAGTGAATAACTTCATCCAAATGAGCATAAACACCTTGTGCGTCAAAGTCCATCGGACTAGTGAGAAATACCAACAAAGCCTGAGCTAAGCTCAAACTTATTGGTAGGAACTGGCTTTGTCATCATATCAGCAGGATTATCATGAGTACTTATCTTGCATACCTTCAAATCACCTTCAGCAACAACATCTCGAATATAGTGAAATCTGACATCAATGTGCTTTGTCCTCTCATGATACATTGGATTCTTTGTAAGATATATAGCACTTTGACTATCAGGAAATACGGTAGGGCAAGATGAATCTCCATAAAGCTCAGTGTATAAACCTCTCAACCAGATAGCTTCTTTGCATGCCTCAGAAATAGCCATATACTCGGCATCAGTAGTGGAACAAGCCACAATAGACTGCAAAGTTGCTCTCCAACTCACAGCACAACCACCAATGGTGAAAACATAACCTGTGAGTGATCTTCTCTTATCCAAATCACCAGCAAAATCAGAATCAACAAAACCGACAAGTCCATCTCCAGTTTTTCCAAACTGTAAATAAGCATTAGAAGTACCTCGCAGGTATCTGAAAATCCACTGAACTGCTTTCCAATGCTCTTTTCCAGGATTAGCCATGTATCTACTGACTACACTCAATGCATAAGATAAATTCGGACGAGAACAAACCATGGCACACATAAGTGAACCAACTGCACTTGAATAGGGAACTCTAGACATGTACTCAATATCTGCATCTGACTTAGGACATAAAGCTGATGACAATTTGAAGTGTGCAGCTAACGGTGTACTCACCGGCTTGGCATTATGCATATTAAAACGACGAAGAACTTTATCAATATATCCCTTCTGACTTAGATATACTTTTCCAGACGGTCTATATCTGGATATTTCCATGCCAAGTATTTTCTTTGCTGCACCCAAATCCTTCATCTCAAATTCATTACTCAATTGCTTCTTTAGTTCATCAATATCTGACATACTCTTTGCAGCAATAAGCATATCATCAACATAAAGGAGCAAATAAATAGTTGAACCATTGACAGTTTTCAAATAAACACAACTATCATAATTAGACCTTTTGAAACCTTGAGAGAGCATAAAGGTGTCAAATCTCTTGTACCACTGTCTAGGGGATTGCTTCAATCCATAAAGAGATTTCTTTAACTTGCAGACAAGCTTTTCTTTTCCAGGAATAACAAAACCTTCAGGTTGTTCCATATAAATATCCTCTTCTAATTCTCTATGTAAAAATGCAGTTTTAACATCCAATTATTCAAGCTCAAGATCATGCATGGCAACAATACTGAGTAAAGTGCGAATAGAGCTATGCTTCACAACAGGAGAAAAGACTTCGTTATAGTCAATACCCGGAATCTGGCTATAACCTTTAGCAACTAACCTTGCTTTATATCTTGTCTCATCATTAGGAGAAACACCGCCTTTCCTCTTGAAAACCCACTTGCAACGAATATGTTTCTTCTCTCTAGGCAATTTTACTAAATCCCACATGCCATTCTTTTCAAGCGATTCACTTATTACTATCACCAGAAATAATAGCCTCGGAATATGAAGAAGGCTCAGAATTACCTTCAATTTCCTCTGCAACATATAAAGCAAAAGAAACAATATTGCACTCTTCAATTAACCTGTCAGGTTTATTAATACCCCGCCTAACTCTGTCACATGCAAGATTCCAACTGGGTGGAACAATAGGCTGATTTGAAGTGGGAGTGACATGCTCATCATCAATGACGGGTTCATCATGTGCATCAACAACTTCATTACCAGATGTATCACCTGAATCAATAATATGCTCCACCTAAACAGTAGGCTCCTGAACAATAGGCTGCTGTTCACTCTCAACGGGAACATTAGTAGATGAAACATCATGTAACATAGCAGATTCATTGAAGATAACATTTCTACTAATAACAACCTTCTGGGTTTTAGGATTCCACAATTTAAAACCTTTAACACCAGACTTATAACCAAGAAAGATGCACTTAATAGCCCTAGGCTCCAATTTTCCATTATCAACATGAGCATAAGCAGTGCAACCAAAAACTCTCAACTGTGAATAATCAGCAGGTGAACCAGACCATACCTCAATTGGAGTTTTCTTATTAAGAGCAATAGATGGTGAACGGTTAATAAGATAACAAGCAGTGGAAGCGGCCTCAGCCCAAAAACGCCTATGCAAACCTGCATTGGACAACATGCAACGGGCTCTGGAAATAATGGTCATGTTCATACGCTCAGCAACACCGTTTTGTTGAGGAGTATAAGGAACGGTGTAATGTCTGGCAATGCCTTCAGACTTGCAATAATTCTTAAATTGCTTAGAATAGAATTCCATATCATTATCAGTGCGAAGTATTTTTACCTTCCTTTCAGTTTGTCTTTCAACCATAATCTTCCACTCCTTAAAAGCTGAGAATGCTTCATATTTATGCTTCAAGAAATAAGGCCAAACTCTTCTCGAATAATCATCAATAATAGTCAGCATGTAACTAGCACCACCTAGTGACTTCTTGCGAGATGGTCACCATAAATCAGAATGCACATAATCAAGATTACCTTCGGTTGTATGAGTCGAAGTGTTGAATTTCACCCTCTTGTGCTTGCCAAAGATACAATGCTCACAAAAATTCAATTTACCAGGTTCATATCCATCAAGGAGACCTCTCTTATTTAACTCTGCTAAACCAAGTTCACTCATATGTCCAAGACGCATATGCCAAAGGTTAGCAGCATCACAATCAGAATTCTTTGAAATAGCGGGAGTAGCGTTACCTGAAACGGTAGAACCTCGAAGGTAATAAAGACCATTGGTCGAATTTAAATCACCTTTCATGACAATAAGGGAGCCTTTGGTGACCTTCAAACCACTATCTCCACCTGAATACTTGTAACCCTTTGCATCAAGGGCACTAACAGAGATAATATTTCTCTTCATCTTTGGAATATACCGAACATCTGTCAAAGTTCTGATTGTACCATCAAACATCTTGATTCGAACGGAACCTATGCCTTCAATCTTGCATGGTGAATTATCAAAACCCAAAACGGAACCAGCAGAAGTAGTGGAATCAAAAGTAGTAAACCAATCTCTATGTGGACACATATGAAAAGTGCATGCAGTGTCAACTACCCACTCATCATTGGTCTCAGCACATCCAGCAATAACGACAAGACCATCATCGGAACTATCATCACGAGCAACGTTAGCAGAATTTTCACCTTGTTTATTACCTTTCATCTTTTCTTTATTCTACAACTTGAAACACTCAGAGATGTCATGCCCATCTCTCTTGCAATACCTGCAATACTTCTTGTCTTTGGATTGCGACCGGCCCCTCTAGCCGTTCTTACTTTTGCTCTGTTACCATTATGTGAGTTCTTCTCCTTTGTCCTGCCACGAACAGATAATCCCTCGTCTTGGGATGAACTTGAACCATCATGAGGCACCATTAATTTCATCTTCTCCTTGGAGTTCAAAGCTTCATAAACTTCATTAAGCGTGAGAGTATCACGACTGTATAATATGGTGTCTCTAAAATTGATATAAGAACTTGGCAGTGAACAAAGTAACATTAAAGCAGTATCTTCCTCTTGATACTTAACCTCCATTGCAGCTAGATCGGATATGGTCTCTATAAATTCTGAAATATGATTCAAAACATTACCTCCCTCGGGTAACCTGTGCAGGAACAATTTTTGCTTCAGATGCATCTTGCTGGTGAGATCTTTAGTCATGCAAATCCCTTCCAGCTTTAACCATAGAGCGGCGGCAGTTTTCTCGCTCAAAACTTCCTGCAAAATATTATTATGCAAATGGAGTTGAATTTGTGACAAAGCCTTACAATCAATTCTTTTCTCCTCATCAGTCCAGTCCTGAATTCTATTCTTCCCAAAACTATCCAGTGCTTCATCATAGTCGGACTGTGCCAATAACGCCCGCATCTTGACTTGTCATAGGGTAAACCTTGTGTCACGGTCCAGCAGCGAAAGATCATACTTCATGAATGCCATGAGTAGATTAAATCTGTGTATACAAAGTAGTACAAGCCGGTAGAAAAAATATTCTTGACAGAATAAATTTGCGGGGCAATGAACCAGAGAGATAGCATCTGGCAGTCGCTGGAAAGTGGACGTAGCGATTGAACAGAGAACAAAAAGCTGATCTGTAGATCAGCCTCGGCGTCCACGTGTGGAGTAGTAGCAGCTACAGTATGATCACGTGAACTAGTACTAGTCAAAGTACTAATCGGATGGTTTTTGTCTCCAAGTAGTAGCAGTGACTCGGTGGATCGGTTTGCTCCTCGGGAGCCTGTACGTGCGTTGAGCAGGAGCTGCAAATCTCCTCGGGACTTTGAACGAGCAGCAACAACAACTCGGCGGATCGCTGCTCCACGATTTGGCTTCACGGTGAAAAAGTACAGGCGGCTGCCTCGGAACTTGAAGCCTGTACGTAGACGGGAATACGTGGCCGTGATGTCTTGTCGCTCTCGGCTTCGTGGCGGCGGCAGCAGCAGGTATCGATCCAACTTCAGATTCGTCGGATCGCCAGAGACGCGTGCGGCGGCACACGTAACTCTAATTCTCTCGTCTCAAAAATCTCGTATATGGAACCTCAGCTCTGTATACCACTTGCTAGATAATAACGAGAAATAAACGAGACAAAGAGACACGGATTTTTACGTGGAAATCCTTGCGGGAAAAAACCACGGACGCACGAAGGCGCAATCACTATGATGAAGGAGTATTACAAGCACGAGACGACAGGCCGTTCAAGTTGCGACTACATGAGGTATATATGAGGACAATACATGAGAGTCCTTGGAGGACAAGTAAACGAGTTGTACTCGTACGCGTCGACGTCAACGCAACGCCCATACCGGTTGTACTACGTCTAGTCAACCCGGTACTAGAATTTGGATCACAATTTAACATCCATCACAACTCACAAGATTACAAGATTGTCACAACTCTCTGCAAATTCAGGTGAAGAGGATTGGGGAACATGGCAACAATGCAGATCAAGGCAGCCATCATATGGAAACTAGACTGCAACAAGTAACAAAAGTCGTTCATGGAGATGATGCATGCAATCTTGCCCTAGCTCAGCAGTAGCATGATACTAGCATAACGGAAAAGGTAGTACAAGGAGGGTCCATACCAAGATAACAAATTGTCCCTGTATGTGACATGTATGGCTAAGTCGGCAACCGCTAGTGAGAATAGAGTGCCACCACCAACCACAGAGGAGTAACAAACTTGGTTTATTTTATCAAGGAAGCATGCAGTTTTCTACACAAAATCAAATCAGCCCTATGGAGGAAGTGCCTTCCCTGAAGATCTGATGTTAACACAACCAAAAAGAGATCACGCTAAGACTAGGCATTACAATGCATATAGCTCCCTCCACTTAATGAAAATTTGCTCCACCTTGTTAATGATCAAAGCTGAGTGCATCTACCATTCAGGAACCACCTGTTAACAGATGCATAACAAACTTTTTTAATAGCTATGATTCAGTAAGTTTTACCCTAACAAGGGTGATAGATCTTATTTAGTACAATGATCACATAAGCTGCTCTACATAATTTTGATCCATCTGATGTAACCTTTATGGTGTGTTTGTTGCGGTGTGATGAATTATCTCTTTATGATTGGATCTATATATGTTTTATTCATGGATTCATATGAGTTCTTTGCTGAATAATTTATAGACATTTAGATGAATTACCTCCAAGAGAGAGTTTATGTTGGTAGAGTTCGTTCTTGCATGTGTACCCTGCATGCCATCAGTCACACGCAACTCCACCTCCATGCATCGCGCAGGGTGTGCTCACGCCATCGCCTCCACAAACACTGCCCGGGGTACCCACTTGACAGCGGTGCAGAGGGGGGTAGGAGGGAAGTGCGATGTTGGATGAAGGGGTGGAGCGTCGCTGAAAAGAGAGGAGGGGATTTTTACAAGCTGTTGCTGCGGAGGCGAACATGCACCACTGGCACAACACAAGCCATGCGATAGCCAGCTTGTGACCGCCAGAAGATCAACGACGGCGTCACAACTGGTTGGAAACTACTCCATCGCACGTACTGACGTACACATGCACAAACGGTCATGCGGTGTACGGGATCGTTGCAAGGGGGGATGCGACGTACGTCGATTGTAAAGCGGGCAATTCAGTCCTAGTCCTAAGTCCACCACCCTAATTAAACAAGACGTGGTTCCCCAAAAACAACACGTACGGCCCAGTTGCTCTAGTAGCTGATAAAGCACATGCTCCTTATTCTTATTTTTATTTTTTTGCGAAAGTTCCATATCGCTAACTTGTGTGTTCATCACCTTTTTAGGGTACCGACAGAGCGTTTGCATGTTAATTAACCTCGTTTCAATCGATCTCTTGGTTAGTACTGGCGGAATTAATTGGTAATCAATCTTCTTGGGGAGGGTTTTGCCGGCAGGCATCGTAATCAATCCTAGCTTAGCCTCAGCTAATTTGCATCATGCATGTACCAAACTGATGGTAGCATAGCTAAGCTAGTCGTAGGGAATTAATTAATAATGAGATTAGTCACAAGCTGTCATGGCTGGCTGTACGAACGATGGTAATCACGAGCTGTGTCAACCCGTTAATGGCCACTCCGGCCTCTGAACGTAACGGCCCTCCCTTTTGCTTGCCTTGCTTTTTGAAATATCCCTACTAGCCTACTACGTATACCACAGAACAATTTGCAACAGGAGTGTTCTGGTGATCGATCCATCTGTAGGTGCAGGTTTAATTCGTCTGGGAAATATCAGGGGCGTCTTCCCGGTGAAGCTGCCGTTTGATGGCTGAGATCGGTCCAGCGAGGACAAGAATTTCCGGCCGGGTTACCGACGACGGTAGGAGGCTAGCTAGCAGCACGCGCGTACGCAGTTGGCCGGACATACCACACCACATGCTTCACCTATCTTAGCTAGCTGGAACCCAACCCAAACGCATCGCATCATCCAGAATTCTAGATCGACAGCGGCTGGACCCGGCCGGTGGGTCGGTTCATGATAGAGGGGTCGAGGTAGACAGGGTATGCATGTAGCTAGCTTGGGCACTAGCTACTGCAGCGCCAGTGACGCTGCTGGCGACCAAACGCGTGCTTTATCGACCGATCGTCGTCGCGGCCGGGCATGCTTGTTTGTCAGCACGTACACGGACCGCCGAGGGAGGATCGGAGGGGGAATATTGCTCCTTTTCCGCTTTGTTCCCTCCGACCTCCGTCATCGTCGCCGTGGCCGGAGTGCGTGCCTGTCCGACGGTCCATGGACAACATGCGTACTTGATCTTTGGCCGGAGACGCCAGCAACAACTACAAATTACTACAGAACGACTAAAACTCAGTCGACTGATTTCTATCGAAGTCTCAGTCGATGCCTCCGTTGATTGTTTTTTTATACTAGCTGTTTGTCATGTTTAAATCGGCCTGTTAGGGTGACAGGCCCGGCCTGTTTCTGTCTGTTGGGCTACGTGCAAAGTGCAAAGAGCAAAGCGTTGTCTTTTTTTTTTCTACTAGATGAGCATGTGTGTCCTATGTTTCCCTATATCTTTTAGCATTTTATAATCAATGCACACTTTTATTTTCCTCCATGCATTTTTTTAGTTTCCTTCACGCTGTGGGTCAAACTTTGCTCATATAAGATTTTGTAATGCGATAAACTGTTTAATCTGCGCTAATTCATGCGAATTTGTGTTGCATTTCTTTTTTCCGGTCGCCACATTCTGTATTATTTTTTCAAAATGGCTTGTGCCAATTCATTTTGGATTTCTAGGATAGTTTTCCTTTTGATTTTTTTGTTTGTTCTTTTAAAATTATTAATTATTTCGATTCTTCTTTTTTTTCTTGTTCTCTATTTCTCTCATAATTCCTTCTTTGAAGTATGTTTGTGTGTTTTTTTCGTTTTTATTTTTTGAATTTTATTAATTATTAATTGTTCATGTTTATTTTTGTCATTAGTACACATTATATTTGTGTGTAACTATGTTTTTATTTATTCTTTATTTTTAGCCTAAAAAAGTTGATTGTATGTAGCATGTTCTTTTATCCTTGCACAACTACACACGTCTTACTCCACATGCAATTGGTGAAGGACCGGCCTTTGCATATATTTTTTTTTCTTTTTTCGTCGAGAGAGGGGCAGTTGCATGTCTGCAACTAGGCATGCAACTCCAAGTGTGGTCCCTAACTACAACTACATGTCTTTGACGCGATTGCAACTCAGTAGTGTGTTTGTCAGGAGAGGGGGTAGTTGCATGTCTGCTAATATGCATGCAAGTGTAGTGTGGCCCCCGTCTGATATTGCAACTCAGTAGTGTTTTATCGGGAAGGGGGAAGTTGCATGTTTTTCACTAGTCATGCAATTTCAAGTGTCACACCCGCCCGCAATTCTATGGTGTTTTGTGGAGGGAGGTCGTTGCATGTCTGCCTCTTGGCATGCAAGTGCATGCCCACACCGACTGCAACTAACCTTTGTTTTTGTAAGTCAACCGTGTGAGACGGGGGCACACTACAGGAATCAGACACTTTGTCGTCTGCCATGGCTGACGGCAAAGGCATGCACGGCAGACGGCACCACATTCGGCTGAACGAACTACGGCAAAGGGCACGTTGCCGTCTGCTTGCAGACGGCAAAGATGCAAAGGTCTTTGTCGTCCACCAGAAGATGACAAAGGGCATGGATGGCAGAGGTTAGGGTTAGGTCCATTAAGGGGTTAACGGCGTGCTTTGTCTCCTGCTGGCAGACGGCAAAGACCTTCACCTCTTTGCCGTCTGCCAGCAGACGACAAAGCAACCAAATAGGCCAGCCCAATGTGCCCCTAGGTTGCACAGGGATGTCCAACATCATGTCTTGCAACTACAAGTGTTGCCCTCGTTTGCAACTGCATGTCTCCCTCCCGAATCCAACTAGCCTTGTGTTTTTGCCGGAGGGCATCGAGAGAAGGAGGTGGGGCATTTGCATGTCCGACACTAGGCTTGCAACTGCATGTCCACACACCCAACCGCAACCGACCTTTTATTTTGTAGGTGGGCGTCGAAAGAGGGGGTGGTAGTTGCATGTTCGACACTAGGCTTGCAACTAGAAGTATCACCCTCGACTGCAACTGCATGTCTACACACCCAGCCACAACCGACCTTTTGTTTTGTAGGTGGGCGTCAAAAGAGGGGGGAGGTAGTTGCATGTTCGACATTAGGCTTGCAAATGAAGGTGTTACCCTCGACTATAGTTGCATGCCCACACACCCGACTACAACTAACCTTTGTTTTATAAGAGAGCGGCAGGAGAGGGGGCAGTTGCGTGTCCGACTCTAGGCTTGCAACTGCAAGTGTCGCCCTCGACAACAACTCCATGTCTTCCAACATGGTTGCAACTGGATATTATTTTGTTGGATGGGGTGGGGGAGGGGGACAGGCGAGGGTCTAACACTAGGCCTGCAACTGCAAGTGTCGCCCCCAACTGCAATTGCATGCCCACACACCCAGCTGCAACTAACATTTATTTTTATAAGTGGGCGGTTGGAGAGGAGTTGCATGTCCGATCCTATGCATGCAACTATAAGTGTCGCCCCGATTGTAACTGCATGTCTCCCCTCATACTGCAATTGGCCTTGTGTTTTTTTCAAAGTGCGGCGAGAGAGGCGGGGGCAATTGTCCGACAACAGGCTTGCAATTAGAAATGTCGTCCTCGACTTCAACTGCATGTCCACACATCCAACCGCAACCGACCTTTTTTTTTGTCGATTGGCGGCGGGAGAGGGGGGAGGAAGTTGCATGTCTGGCACTTGACTTGCAACTGCAAGTGTCGCCGTTGACTACAACTACATGTCTACACACTCAACTTCAGCTGACCTTTTTATTTTGTAAGTGAGCGGCGAGATAGGGGGGAGGACAATTGCATGTCCAACACTAGGCATGCAACTGCAAGTGCCACCCTCGAATGCAATTGCATGTCTCCAACATGGTTGCAACTTTAAGTGTCGCCCTCAACTTCAATTGCATACCTCCGATAACATGGGATAGCGACTCGCTTTTTTGAAGATCGATTGTGCATGCATGTACATGATGCAGGCGTATGTTTTTTGTGCAGGAGCGGATGCGTGTAGATGATGCAAATGATTCCTGGTACCTTTCAGATGTGTGAAAAAACAAATTTATAGCCCAGCTGATAAATATAATAGTAAAATGTAAGTAAAAATGAAAAGAAAAGAAAATAAAAACCAAAAAAGATAGAAACTGTTAAGAAATTTGTGCGTACAACAATTTTCCTTTTTGAGGGGTACCTACAGCAGCTAATATCCCGGCTGTTGCACCACCGAGATGAGCAGCTGTTGGCCCAACGCTGCTCCAGTACGCATGAAAACATTGCCAGCCTAAAAAGCAACGGCTGGCTTGACAACCAATAAGCAACTAAGGGATGACGTGTTCTAGGAAAAAACTGATGATGTTAACCGGCTTAGACTTCGCGAAGTCTCGGTCGACCGATACCTAGACAGACCCATTACTTTAATACTTGTTGTTATTATTGTTGTTGTTGTTGTTTCTAGGGTTTCATGCATGTAAAACTCACTGCAGGGCTAGTTAGAACTGGTAGCTTCTTGTAAAATCCTCAATCGCTCACTAGGCTCGGTAGTGTGGGCACCGTTAAAACTGAATTATCAGGCACGATGATCTCTCGCTTTCCGCCTCAATCGACCGGCTCTTTTGTTACTTAGTGGAGGCTGCGCATGCACGCTTCTTCTAGAACGTAATTATAGCCCACGATCAATCTAATTGCAACGACGGCATGTGTTAACTTTAACTATCTCCCTAATGCCTGAACCTAATTCTCTACGCGGTAATCATGCAATCATGGGATCGAGTAGTAACCGATCGATCGTTGGACGTATCAATGACAACAAAGTGTTTGGTACTACTGTACTCCCTCCGGTCTTTTTTACTCTGCGTATTAGATTTATGTAAGTCAAATTTTGCAAAGTATGATCAAATTTGTATTTAAAACTATCAACATCTATGAAACTATATTTCATAATGATTCTAACAATATTGATTTGGCATTGTGAGTATAGATATATTTTTTTATAAGTTTGGTCAAAATAGAGATATTTTGACTTCCGACAGAACTTATATGCAGACTAAAAAGGACCGGAGGAGTACGTATGTGCGCATGCATGTAGTGCACTAATTGGCGGGAAATAGGAATTAAAATATACACGCGTGTAATTGGTGTCACAGGGCGTGTGGGGATTGGGGTCATGCAAAGCACACATGACCGGATCAACGGTCGTTTTGTTGTTGGCCAGTGCGAGTGAGTGGGTGAATGGGCTGCCTTGCCCGTCGCCGATCTCCATGTCAACCCCCCTGGCCAACTTTCCGACGCCAGCACGGCTGGCCGGACGGCGAAGTCCGTCACTCCACGTACATTAGCAACCAGAAGCTCACCGGTCGTCAGGTAGTGGCAGTAGCTAGTGAGATAGCGCAAGCGACACAAAACTTCAAAGGAGAAGTGCACATGTAGCACAGGTATACGTTGCGTGTGGCGTCCATGCTGGCTGCCGGGTCAAAAGCATGTCCTCCTTTTCCAGAGTGCCGGCCGGGGATGGACCATGGATATGCACCTCCTCGCGATCGCCATCCATCCGATATCTGTGTGCACCGGTAGCTCAGTACGTGCTGCAACGCGGCGTACATTACAAGCTCGATCGGTTAACAAACACTGCCGACGACGACGCACGTACGTTTGTCAAGCGTTGTCGCCGTCTCCTTAATTCCTTCCTCTCCTTTCTGTTGCTGGCTGTACGTTGCTGGTCCCGTTGAAAGAAATTATGGAAGAAAATCAGCTTCCTTTTGGGAGATGATCCATCGATCGATTGAAAGCAGCAACAATGTCGTCTGTGCGTGCTGCCATGTTTATTCTCTCCTTTTTGTCCTCCTCATGTGTAGTCCATGTATTGATCGGGAGACGGGGAGTGTAGTGGGGAGGTGCGGAGGGCTGATTTGGACTCTGCACGACCGAACACTAGCTAGCCCTATCCTACGGATAATATAGTGTGGTGTGTGTCTTGTGTTGTTTCCTTATTAATTAACTTTGGCCTGCCACTACTAGAAAAAGGGCTATAGATGGGATTGACACTAATGGCGCATCAGACAGGCGGTGCGCCATTAGTATATACTAATGACGCACCACCTTCTGATACGCCATTCGAGTTGAAACTACTAATGGCGCACCTGGCCCAAGGTGCGCCATTAGTATCAATTTTTTTTAACTAGTGCGCCTGTTCAAACATACTAATGGCGCATCCAGACTCAGTGCGCCATTACTAGTTGTAACTAGTAATGACGCACCTGTCGGAAAGTGCGCCACTAATGTTGTTTTTTTTATTATATTTTTTATTCTTTTTTTTTGCAAAACTACTATTGGCGCACTGTTCCACCGTGCGCCATTACTAGTTTAAACTAGTAAAGTGCGCCATTAGTATGTTTTTTTTGCAAAACTACTAATGGCGCACCACCAGAAGGTGCGCCATTAGTAACCTGGATTACTAATGCCGCATTTAGAGTTGGTGCGCCATTAGTAAGTGGGCAGTAACAAGATATTTTGGACAGCCTCTCCTACCCACACTCACTTTCTCCCCACTTCATTCTCTCCACCTCCTCCTTATCTTGGGTGCCTCCTCTTTTTCACCTCATTTCCACCATAGATTCATTCAAATTAAGTGGTTAAATTACCTTGTTTTGATAGGTAAGTAAGGGGGGAAGCTATATTTATGTTGTTCTCCCTACAACAATGTGCACATGCACTTTTTATGGCCTAGCTAGATCTATGTATGTTCGTGGTGTTGCATATGTTTGTGGTGTTGCATATGTGTTTGTGTTTGGAGGTGTACCGTTATTTGAAATGCGATAGTTGCCAATATTTTGCCGGAATATTGATTCATTTCCGTTTCGGCGAGAATTTTGGCATTAAGCATTCTTTTTGGTCCTATTTTTAGGAAAAGTCATGCCAAATTTTTTCTTGGTTCTAAAATATCGTTTTGCTCTACCCCGCAGGCGACCATGGTCCGCACGATGACCGAAGGCATCGTGAATAGGTTTTTGAGGTCCGTGAAGGACGAGATGCTTCAAAAGAACGAGACGGAGATAAGATGTCCGTGTCGAAGATGCAAGCTGAAGAGCCTTATTGCGGACCCGGATTCCGGGCAGGTGCGAGACCACCTGCTCTTGCGTGGTTTCATGGATGGCTATCGGTGGCAAGGTGATGAAGATGACTACGAAGTCATCCATGGGGGTCGGGCAAGAAATGAGGAAGGGCAGCAAGACAACCACCGCGGCTCGGGCGGGCGAGAAGACGAAGAATCCCCAGGAGATGATCATGACGGTGATGCTGTACATAGTCATCATGTAGAAGATGCAGGACATGATGTTGAGGAAGATGCCGGAGCAGACGACGGGCATGATCATGAAGATGATGATGCCGGCGGAGCAGACGACGCTGGACCATCAATGGGCTGGGTGCAGGACCCTCATATTCAAGAGCTGCTTCTCAAGCAGACGGATAACGCAAGAGCTGCCGCCCGAGAGAAAGCCAAGATGGATCAACTTGAGTTAGACGCAGTTACTCCATTGTATGAAGGATGCAGGCCCGAGGATACCCGCCTGAAAGTAACGCTCATGGCTCTGGAGATGAAGGTAAAACACAAAATGACCGACGCATGTTTCGACGAGAACATGTCATTCTGGCACGAACGTCTTCCGAAGGGGAACAAGTGCCCGACCAGTTTGGAGGAGGCGAAGAAAATCGTGTGTCCTCTGGATTTACCGCACGTGAAATACCATGCGTGCATGAACAATTGCATCATTTATCGGGACGAGCACGCGGAGTCTACCATATGTCCGGTGTGCGGCGTCACTCGATACAAGAAGAGGAAGAAAGCTCCTTGAAAAGTGGTGTGGTACTTTCCGATCACTCCTTGTCTGCAGCGGTATTTAGCGGACCCTAAGGTAGCAAAGCTCCTGCGTTGGCACGCGCATAGGGAGGAGAAGAAGCGAGAAGATGACGCAAATGATCCGGAGATAGATAAAAAAGACAAGATGCTGAGTCACCCTAAGGATGCGAGCCAGTGGAAAGCGTTGAACTTCGAAGACCCAGAATTTGGGAAGGATCCAAGGAACATAATGCTGGGCGCGAGCACCGATGGAGTCAATCCGTTTGGCAGCCAGAGAAGCACACATAGCACCTGGCCTGTGTTTGTGTGGATGTACAACCTTCCCCCTGGTTGTGCATGAAAAGGAAGTACATTCACATGAGTATGCTAATTGAAGGGCCGAAACAACCAGAGAATGACATCAATCTGTATCTGGGGCTGCTGAAAGAGGAGCTTGACACGCTGCGGAAAACGCCAGCCAATACGTGGGACGCCGCAGAGAAAGAATATTTCCCTATGAGAGCCGCACTGCTCACGACGGTGCACGACTATCTCGGTTACGGATATCTAGCGGGGCAGGTAGTCCACGGATTTTCTGGATGCGTAAGGTGCATGGATGACACAACGTATCGCCAGCTAGATAGAGATCCCGGGTCTTCGAAAACCGTGTTCATGGGAAATCGAAGGTGGCTTCGCGACGATGACCCGTGGAGGAAACGCAAGGTTCTGTTCGATGGTGAAACCGAATCCCAAAGGCGCCCACGTACGAGGAGCGGCAAGGAAATAGACGAGCTGTTGAAAAATTGGAAAGACTGCCCATTGCCGGGAAAGAAGCAAAAGGCGCCAGAGCCGGGAAAGAAGCAAAAGGCGCGAGAGCCGCTTCTGAAGGTATGGAAAACGAGGTCTGTTTTCTGGGACTTGCCGTACTGGAAGATCCACTGTGTGCCTCACAGCCTTGATGTCATGCATATCACGAAGAACGTGTGCGAGAGTCTGCTTGGTACCCTGCTCAACATGCCAGAGAGGACCAAAGATGGGCCGAAAGCAAGGGCAGACTTGAAATCAATGGGCATTAGGCAGGAGCTTCACGCTAATGATGATGATGATGATGATGATGATGATGATGATGATGATGATGATGAGGCGAAGTAGGACACAGTAAGTCGTCGCAAAGGCAAAAAGGCCAGGAAGACCGGAAATGACTACCCTCCTGTGTGCTTCACTCTAAGTCAGGAGGAGATCGAGCAGTTTTTCACCTGCCTCCTAGGAGTAAAACTTCCTTACGGTTACGCGGGGAAGATAAGCAGATACCTAGACCCAGCGAAGCAGCAGTTCAGTGGGATGAAGTCTCACGACTGTCACGTGCTGATGACGCAGATACTTCCAGTTGCAATCCGTGGGATCATGGACGCGCACGTCCGTGAAACGCTATTTGGCCTATGCAACTTTTTCGACGTCATCTCTCAGAAGTCGATTGGCGTGAGGCAACTCAGAAGGCTACAGGAAGAGATCGTGGTGATACTATGCGAGCTTGAGATGTACTTCCCGCCCGCATTCTTCGACGTTATGGTGCATCTGCTGGTCCATATAGTGGAGGATATCATCCAACTCGGGCCGACGTTCCTGCACAACATGATGCCGTTCGAAAGGATGAATGGTGTCATCAAAGGGTACGTTCGCAACATGTCACGTCCAGAGGGAAGTATAGCCAGGGGCTTTCTGACCGAAGAGTGCATCTCCTACTGCACGAATTATCTAGGCATCGAGAACCCCGTTGGTTTGCCCGTCAACAGGCACCTCGGCAGGCTCGCTGGATGGGGTCACTGTGAGGGTCGCCGCGAAATGCATGTCGACTTAGAGGGTCGACTTGCCGACTTTGAAAGAGCAAACCTAGTCGCGCTACAACACATAGACGTGGTCAATCCTTGGGTGGTAGAGCACAAAACCTTTATTAAGGACGTACAATGACCGAGGCCAACAGAGGACGGACGGAGATATAATCAAAGAGCTCAACTCATGTTTCACGCGTTGGTTCAAGTAGAAGCTTCTGTCGTACCCTTTACATGAGGATTCTTCCGCGGAAGAACAACTCATATTCGCCTTGTCACAGGGCGCCGAGCACAACCTGATGACCTATGAGGCGTACGATATCAACGGCTACACATTCTACACCGAGGCCAAGGACATAAAGAGCGATGGTTATCAGAAATCCGGGGTAACGATGGAATCCTACACCGGTAATGACAAGGACAGATACTACGGAAGGATCGAGGAGATCTGGGAGCTGAGCTACGCTGGAGAGAAGGACCCGATGTTCCGTGTCAGATGGGCGAAGAGCGTCCTAAAAGAAGAACGGTATTTCACCACCATGGTTATACCCGAAGCCAAATCCAAGACCGCGGGCGCAAACGTCACCGCGAAAAATGAGCCATGGGTACTGGCTTCCCAAGTTGACCAATGCTTCTTCATTACCGACCCGTCAAAGCCCAGTCGTGTTGTCATGAGGAGAGGCAAAAGGAAGATCATCGGAATGGATGGAGTAGCCAATGAGCAAGACTTGGACAAGTACGGCGACCCGAGGATCGAACATGACGATGATGATGAAGTAGCAGCATACACCACAAGAAGAAGCGGGACCACCCTACCTAAAGGACGTCCGTTCCACAGAAGAACTCCATTTGCGAAAAAGAAGGGCAAGAAGATTGTGAACAGATAGCTAGCTAAGATCGATTGTATTGAAATCGTAGCCTTCATTTCTCGATTGTATTTCATGGGCACTTTTTGAACTATCATGAATATTTTTAAATTTCATGGACACTCGATCTCGACCCCCCTCCATCTCGATCGCTATCCCACCTCGCCAGATCCGGTCCCCCTCGCCGTCGAGCACCCCCCGGTCCATCGGCCGCCGCCGCCGACCCCCCGCACCCTCGATTCCCCTACTCAACTGCCGCCGCCGACCCCCCGCACCCCTCCCCTACTCAACCGCCGCC
>NC_041386.1:692506419-692528477 GCF_002162155.2 Triticum dicoccoides
TCCCCCTCTCCACCGGCATTACTGTTTGATGATATTTTAAAAAAAATTATTACTGTCTTATAAAAAAATTACTGTTATGATTTAAACAAGTTTGAACATATTTAACCACAAGTAAGTATCAAACAACATTTTAAATGCATAAAAAATTGTGGAGCCTGGGAATCGAACCCAGGACCTCCTGGTGTGAGAACTGGCTGCTAACCAGTCAAGCTAGTAGAGAGAACTTGATGTGGATCAGGTCAGGTGGAAGATAACCTGTTGGCCCGAGCAGAAATAAAAAAAAATACTAATGGCGCACCAGGGTGAGGTGCGCCATTAGTATGGATGTACTTATGGCGCACCGAGGGGTGGTGCGCCATTAGTATTGTGCCGCCCCCATCCATATTTCCTCCCCGGCCCAAACCTATCCCCTCTCTCTCCCTCGCCCTCGCCCTCGATCCCCTTCCCCTCTCCTCTCCCGACGCCGCTGCCCCGCCGCCTCGACGCCGCCCCGACGCCGCCTCGACGCCTCGACGCCGGCTCGACGCCTCGACGCCGCCTCGACACCTCGACGCCGCCTCGATGCCCCGACGCCGCCTCGACGCCCCGACACCGCCCGGACGCCGCCTCAACGCCTCGACGCCTCGACGCCGCTGCCCCGCCGCCTTGACGCCGCCTCGACACCGCCCTGACACCACCGAGGAGCGCGACCTGGCGCAGGCGCACGGCGTGCAGGGCTACCCCACCCTCCTCTTCTTCATCGACGGCGTGCCCAGGGACTACTCCGGCGAGAGGACCAAGTGAGCAATTTCTGCAGATCCCCAATTCCCTCCCTGTTCCCGCTCCGCAGCTGCTGAGAATTTTGTTTTTGCTTTGCTGCAGGGACGCCATTGTCGCTTGGATCGGCAAGAAGCTGGGCCCTGCAGTGCAGAACCTCACCGCCGTCGACGAGGCCGAGAAGATCGTCACCGGCGACGACGTGGCCGTGCTCGCCTTCCTCGACCACCTCTCGGTATGCAATGGCCTTCTCCAGTGGCAGCAAAGTCAAACAAACCCAAAATTGGTTCAGTTGCAAACCATGTTACCCACATTGACCCAAAATTGGTTGAATTGCAAACCATGTGACCCAGATTGACCCAAGAATACAATGCTTGAATTGTGGCCAAACCGAGAACATGTGGCCATGTTACCCAAAATACAGTGCACCTAGTTTTCCCAATGCCTTTATTCTTCTGCTTGCTCACTACTAGATGACCCAAGTGCGACGCATGTCAACAATTGCCCCCTTTGAACCCAAAAAGCAGTACATATAGTCCAATCCGCGCGGCTCTACGACTCGACAGCACATAACAGGAATTTAGAAGGGAAATTTCTGGAGAGCATGGCCATAAACTTATAGGAAACGGGTGACAAAATATTGTACAAGGGAAGTATCGTAACTTGCTGGAGTGCATTCAGATGTGCATGCTGCAGAGCTGTGCCGTTTATCTTTTAGTAGTGAATTAACAACACACTAGAATTCATCTCTGAGCAACAGATGGGCAGAAGAACATGAGTTTGTATAGTTACTAACAATGAAGATTCTGTGCTTGCATTGCAGATTCTGTAAATTGTGAGGAGAGCAGAGTAGAGGTAGCAGCAACTGAAAGTCTGAATTCTGAAAATCTCTGGGCAATGCAGTGTGATGTAGTATTGTTGCTCATGGTAGCCTGGGCTGACCAATCCAGGCGCCAATGTTTCTGAAGCTTGGAAGGTGTGCATGCATGCTACTGAATTGTGCAGTGTATCTAGTAAACTAACGACATGCAAATTGTTCATGGCGGCCTGGTTTGACCGATCCAGAATTATGGACGCCGTTGGTTCTGAACCTAGGTAGGGGACATGTGTGTAGCCCTTTTGCTGTCGTCGCAGTTTATCTAGCAAAATTAACCACATACTAGAATTTACCATGAGCAACAAACAGATGGGCAGGTCATACAGGCACTTGTGTGGTGGAGATTCTGTGTGGCAATCGTGAACTAATTGACAAAGTAGAGTAGAGCTTGCAGCAACTGAAAAATCTGAACTCTGAAACACTCTAGCAGGAGAGTAGAGCAGAGTAGAGCAGAGTTGAGCAGAGTGTAGCATTAGAATATGATCCAAGTGCTAGTACTGCTAGTAAATAGCTAATACAGTTAATGAAGAAGAAAAAAAACTGCTAGTACAGTTAATGAAGAAGAAGAAAAACTGCTACTACTGCTAGTAAATAGCATCAGACTGAATGTCTTTTATATATGGTACTGCTAGTAAATAGCTTCTTCTATATACTAATTTGCATCAAAGTGTAGAACAAAGCATCATACTGAATAACTAACAGTGGGTAATTAACCTAACTATTCATTTTTCCTTAGGTTAATATTAAAATGTCCAGTGTATACATATTTGAAAATGATTGCTGCTAGATGTTAATTTGCTGGTACTAGCTAGAATTTGGCACTGAAAAGCAAAAGCAAAAGCTAATTAACTGCTGGGTAATAGCACTGGTACTAGGTAGGTAAAATATGTGTTTTGAAACACTGAGAGCAGAAACACTTACTACATACATATGCTCAAGAAACACTTATTAACCAGAAAAGGTTTTGACTTGAAATGTTAATAGCACAGAGAGCACCACAAGTTAAACACCTCAATCTGTTAGTATTTGTCTGCATTTTCTCACATTCTTCTTGTATCTGATCCAGTATTGCTTGTAGTGGTTTGTCCAAAATGCAGGCTGATAACGCCCGTTATTTCATGACTACCACAATAGACGGTGGCTTCATCCACGCTCCGGTCCCTTGAGTCGAGTCGAAAGCAGTGATGCTGTGTCTAGTTCTGAAACATTGATTGGCTTATGTTGTAATTAAACTTTAATGAACTTGTAGTATGTCTCTTTGGTTTCGAGAGTCGTTCAACTTAGATGTAATCGATGCTATTAATGTCTTGCTTTTCTCTTCCGATCGTTCTATTGCATACTTATATATTGCTTATATATTGTCTGTGAATTGGTACTAACGTTTCGTTTGGCTAGTGCATAGCGATGCCGTCGTATGTCGTGTACAAGGGTAAGGTTTCCGGAGTCTACGACGACTGGGAGGAGTGTCGGAGACAGGTTCACCGATTCAGCGGTAACAGTTACAAAGGGTACACCACTAGGGCCGAGGCCGAATCTAAATACGCCCTCTATCTGGCGGGAGAGGGGAGGGAGCGTTGGAGGAACTGGATGAAGACGAGTTTCATCGTGATGATGCTCATCGTGATGACTGCAGCTCTCTTCTATGTGATGGTAGTTTAGATGATCAATATCGACTTGTAATGTGAAGACAAACTCGCTACTCGCGGTCTCGAGGCTTGTAATATAATGTTCTATCTTTGTTCGGTCTTTTCAATTCGGAGACTAATATGATGAATTGTATTCGGAGACTAATATGATGAATTGTATTCAGAGACTAATCTTCTATTGTATTCGATGAATCTGTTGTTGATGTGTGCTGTCTATATTTTGTTCAATTATACATTTTGTAACCTGTGCAAAAAACAGAAAATTAAAAAATAATAAAAAATCTAATATTCATACTAATGGCGCATCACATCACAGTGCGCCATTAGTATGCCAAAGGATACTAATGGCGCATCATTAAACAGTGCGCCATTAGTATGCCGAAGTTACTAATGGCGCATCTTGTTGTTGTGCGCCATTAGTATGCCAAAGGACCTGGGTATACATGGCCCCCTGGGAGGCATACTAATGACGCACTGTTGTATATACTAATGACGCATCTGAGGTCCGCCATTAGTATACCAGATACTAATGGCGCACCAGTGGTGTGCCATTAGTAAAATATACTAATGGTGTGGCACTAATGACGCACCACTAATGCGCCATTAATGGCCAAATTAGATGCGCCATTAGTAGGCCTTTTCCTAGTAGTGTGCATGAGAATGAGATGGAGCAATGAGTGCGTGGCTGCTCCAAAGCCGTGGTATTTGCTTTCCAATTTATATATTAACTTTCCCTCAAAAAATTTATATAGTACTCTCACCGTTCCAAAATAAGTGACTCAAGTTTGTACTAAGATTCTACTAAAGTTAGTATAAAGTTGAGTCACTTATTTTGGGACGGAGGGAGTAACTTAGAAGAGCAAAAAGATCCAACTCCACTTCGTACCATATCATGCAACACGTCCATTTGTTTCGACTTTGTGGTGGCAGATTTTCTTCTTCTTTGATTCAGACTCAATTAATTAGCCCAGTACTAGAATTTGATTCAGACTCAATTAGCTCAGTACTCTTAAGCCCTTGCGCCTCTAGTGACTCTTCATTCGAGTAGCTCGAGCTGAGATGATCTTTAGTTTCTCTTTCAAAACCTGACAAAAGTTTCGGTTTTTCATTGACGAAGAAGATATTTAACTGTACAAAGGGTAAGAGGCCCAAAAATTATGAAGTGCAAAAATAAAGGAAGCTTGCCCTCTTGTCCTGTCATGTGATTATTCAAGGTCCGACCCCACATTACAGTGAGGCGCCCAATAGCCGTTTCCTCCACGATTCTTCTGGAGATGGTGTTCAGAAATCAGAATGGTGCTAGAGTATGATGAAAGACCCTTGCGTCCTATTCATTCCATATGTGCCAAGAGACGACCACCGTCATGAGGGAGGCAAGACCTTTCCAAAGGTTCCCATTCAAAATGAACATATCTTGTACTTTAAGCATAGCAGTATTCAACTCATGAACTTGTAAAGAGTAGTGTCTGTCCGGCCCCTCAAATACAGTTCCGTTCCATGTGATGATTTCTATCCACGGTACGTACTAGCCAGCTATTACTTATCTGTTCGTCGTACTACTTGTCAGTTTGCATTGACTGTTATATATTCTTAGTCCAAACGAAAAGGTTTGAACCATTCAGAGTACTTTGGCTAACCAAACCGCATAGCCGCATGGGCAACGTACATACAACAACAACAGCAGCAGCAAGATCTGAAAGAAACAAACGAGCGCGCATGATTGAGTTTACTCATTCACAAGTCTAGTTTAAGGAGCTGGTGACAAAGTTTTGGCCTCAGGATGGCATGATGCACATGCATGGGCGTGGCCTACGAGGCATCATCATGAGCGCGCTAACGGCCTAACTCGTGCATGGCAAAGCCACACGCACATGGGTAACCTCCGCTCAAGGGTCAGCGGGCTAATCATCGCGTTGTGTTCCTGTCCAATGACTAATCCATGTAATTTTCAGTTGCTTTGATCTGATTTCGTCGCGTCGTTAGCGAGTAAATAGCATAAAACTACTACAATCCGGGTTATGGTTTTAGAAAACTATCAATATTTTATTTTTCGCTGATACCTACCAAAGTCGTGGTCGGCTGTTTCAAAAAACCCAAATCATCTGTAACTTCATAGTTGATCGCGATTATGACAGTTAGGGCCTACACGTAAGACAACTGATTGTTTGACCGTTTGTTTGACCGTTAACTGACATGTGTGGCCCACATGCCAGTGCCTCTTCCTCATATTTCAATAAAAAAATTCTCATATAACTTTACAGATATATGTCGTCATTTTTACAGAATAACCCTTGTAAGTTTTTTAAAAAAGCAATCGGGTCACCGAGAAGCCCCGCCCGCCCGCCGGCCCGCCCTGAGCAACAGCACCGGTGACCTGGCCGGCGGCCAGGCCGAAGAAGCCGCGCGGCCAATGCTACTGCAGCTCCTTGCTGTCCCCTTGGTGACAGAGGCGTCCTGCAAACGGGCCAACCAGGACGCATGAGCCATGCCCAGGATCTTGGACACCGGCGCGGCGGCTGTTGTGCCCGATGAGGTAGTCGCTGTTGCTGCTCTTTTACTTAGACGACGGCCGCGCGAAAGCTCCTGTGCCTGGCGAGGTTGTAGCCCAGCTCGGGCACGCAGATTGTCTTGCCCAGCCCGGCTGCGCTCCTTGCCGGCCGCCGCTGTTGTTGCTCCTTTTCTTGTCGCCCTGCTACTACTTGCCGCCGGCTGCGCGTCGCTGCTATCCTTGCCCGGCCCTGCTGCTTCTCGTTTCCGGCCGCCGTCGCTGCTCCTCCTTGCCTTTGCCGACTCTGCTGCTGGTCCGGTAGCGACGCCCATGGCTGGAGCAGAGGGAGAGAAGAAAAGATAGATGGAAGAAGAAATAGCTTACACGTGGGTCTCACATATAAGATAACGGTCAAACAAAACAGTCAACAAATGGATTGTTTAGAAGTGAGCCCGGCCTGTGATAAACCGGTTTAAAAGGTTAGCAACAGACGATTTGAGTTTTCTGAAATAGCCAACCTCGACTTTGGTAGGTATTAGCGAAAATTTAAAATCCAGTAGTTTTTTAAAACCTTAACCCGAATTGTAGTAGTTTTATGCTATTTACTCGTCGTTAGCTCGCTGGTGGTCTACTCACACTGTCAAATAAAAAAGAGAAATTGTAGGTTACAGTAGAACAATTTGCCTTAATCTGCTGGATACGAAGGTGCCAAGATGAATAGTCTGAACCGTCAATTCCCTGGTCCTGGTTGGCCAATTCGAAGCTAAATTCCAGACCCAACGAACGGCCAGTATATATGTAGCACTAAAGTATATACTTCCAAAATGCATCATTAGTCACGGCACCGGTCTCCATCTTGGCATCCACAGGTGGTCGCCCAGATCTAGGAAGCATGAGCCTGAATCTCTCCGCCAGACACTACCTACGGCCCAGGGCCGTCGGCATAGGTCCTTTGCCGTTGGCATAAATCTATGCCTACGGCTGCCGTCGGCATAGCCCCGTCCGCGTAGATCACGTCTGCGTAGATGTGTCAGACCGTCGGCGTAGTTTAGCCGTCGGCATAGGTGTGTATGCCGACGGCCGTGGGCCAGCCGTCGGCATAGTTTAGCCGTCGGCATACCTGTGCCACGTGTCGTTCCCTGGTTTCTCCTGGCGGCAGGGCTATGCCTACGGCAAAGCCGTCGGCATAGATGGAAATCTATGCCGGCGGCTTTGCCGTAGGCATAGCTCTGCCACGTGGCGCGTCCTGGTAACTCGTGGGCTTATATATGCCGATGGCTTTGTCGTAGTCATAGTTTTTCCCCTGTTTTCTCTTTTCCAATTCATTTGACAGCATTTCAAAGCAGAATAATATGGATTATGCGGAAATATGACAGTTCATCATCTAAACATACTCAAGTTCATCATCATCATTTAAACATAGTCAAGTTTATCATCTAAAGATCATCACCGGTGAAAGTTCATGAACATAAAAGTAGTGCAAGACATGAAACATCATAAAAGTTGGAACATGAAAGGCATGGCACGACGGCCGCATGCACGGAATCATCATCGACATCAAGCAAGACCACCTCCGCCAAAACCACCACCACCAAGTCCACCACCGCCAAAACCACCACCACCAAGTCCACCTCCGCCAAAACCACCACCACCAAGTCCACCACCGCCAAAACCACCAGCACCAAGTCCACCTCCGCCAAAATCACCACCGCCAAGACCACCTCCGCCAAAACCGCCACCGCGACCACCATCACTCTGCCAGATCGGAGTGACTGGGGTCGACGGAGCAGGAGTCGAGCCACCGGTCCCCTACATGTTTGAGAGAAGATTCTAACGGTAAATATGACATGATAGTGTTGAATGAACGAGAACTAGTTTGTCAGTAGTTAGGCAAATGTACTAACCGGACTATCACCGCCTAGTGCCACCCATTGCTCGAACGTGGGAATGTGTGGGGCTTCTCTCGCAGGTGGTGGTGGGGGTCCAACTTGTGGTGGCTCCGTGCGGTTAGTCCAAGACGCCAACATAGTCTGGATGTTAGTTAAACAAGCAAACTAGAAAGTCAGAAGGAATGAAAGTGCAAATTTGAGCTTGGTTTTAAGAGGGCAAAACTAACCGCCATCACTTGACGGTTGTAATCATCGTTTGCCTTCACTCGTTGCAAGTACTCCCGCACCTCAATATGCCTATGCTCGAGAAAGGCCTGATATGCCTACAAAATTGAGGTTGTTTCTAAGTGGGCAGTGCTGAAAATAAACTAAGAAAGATAGAGACAGAGAAGATAAGGGGAAGTACTTACAGCACGCTGGCGGACTAAGGGAGGCTGCGAACGCCTCGTACTCTCTAACGGGCTGGGGTTGGTAGCTCGAAGCCATGTGTACGAGATCGACGGAGTGATCAAGCCATCGAAACACGGATACCGGCCATGGGACTTACCCTGGATGGCTACCACCGTCGTGCCGTCGATCTGAGACTGGGCGACCTCAGGAACGGGAACATCCGGATGCAACTTCTGATAGTTCTGAGTGTAAGACTCCAGGTGCTGCTTGGTGTTGCCGTAGTACTGGCTCTCGCCGTCCTTGCGATCACTCCGCTCGCGGGCCAGCTTCCACGACTCCATGTCTGAGAGCGGCCTCTGCAACTTGTCCTCCTGCAACGTCAAACATAAGTTAGCCATACATAAGAACATGACGGTAAAGAAGAACAAGAATGCATCATGCAAATAGATATACCTTCATGGCCTTGAAGCCCCAGTGGTTCCCGTTTCCTTGGCCGTGTGTCCCGTCTTTTCCACTGTTAGCCTGGGCCTTGATGCTCTTGGCAGCAAACTCTGCATCGTCACCGACCCACCTATCCACCAAACTCTCCCATCCGTCATGCCTTCCATAGCACCAACGAGGAACAACCTATGCAAATTCTGGAAGCATGACATGTGAGCATGAAACATATAATTGACTGCTTGAAACAATGAAAAGTCAGTAATAGTTAACATCATGAACTGCTCCCTACTCATGGTAAGTTTTTGCTTCTGTGCTTGAGTTTTGGTCATCTTTTGTTGCAGGTAGATGTGGTAGTACTGCGAGACGGCAACCCAACGCACCTCATACTGCAACTGACGAGCTTTCTTCTTCGCAGCCGCAAGTAAGACCACGTCGGCTCTGGCCTTGTGCTCGTCAAGAACTCTATAGAGTTGCTACAATCATGCATAAACTAGAAGCAAACAAGGCATGAGTTGAGTGATTCAATGATAAACTATGAACGAAACTGAAGAACAGTGATTCAGAAGAGAACTTACCCAAAATGTGGTGATCACGGCCTTAGCGGCCGTCCCGTACTCTGCGTTGCTGCAAGCCTCGTAGTGGGCCGAGCATGTGGCCAAAACACGCAGCTGCGGGTCCCTGTCTGGCCGAGGGCAGAATAGGCCAGGCAAAAACTCCTTCAACAGGACAGTGATAAGGCCGTTCGGTTTACGGACCTTTCCGCGAAGGATCCAGTTACTGCAAAAGAATCAAAGGATTGCCATGTGTACAATAAGAAAATGTTGTCATGTGTTGAAAATATGATTGAGATGCACTTACTTTGTCCCCGCAGGTTCAATGAGCCACTTGTGCGCCTAGATAGAAGGTGGTGTAGGTATTCCGGCAGTACCACGCAGCCACCCCTGTGGAGCACCCGGTGGCAAGTCACCCTACAACTCGGGGTCAACCTCCCCTCCACCCTCCTCACCCCCCTCCTCGGCCTCCTCCTCCTCACCCTCCTCCTCCTCGCCATCAAGAACATACTCCTCCTCCTCAGACTCAGAAGTTGCCTCAGCATAGGAGGGCATCAAAGAAGACCCTCCTATTTCGGACATGGCCCGGAGTTTTTTGGCCCGACTGCCTCTCCCCCCACCTCCTCGTCCTCTAGGGGCTCTCCCCCACCCCCTCCTCCTCTAGGGTCTCCTCCCCAAACCCCTCCACCTCCCTGTGAGGTGCCATCCTCGCGTAGTCGGGAGGGAACCTTGTGGGCTCGACCACTCCGAGTAAGTCCTTTGAGTTTACTGAGGAAACTGGCGCCGCTGGACTTGCCCATGATTAGCAAACCTGCATTGAGAAGAGAATAAACAATTAGTAAGGATGTCAAAAAAACAAGCATACAGGAAAGACATTAATAACAGAAGAGCACATTAAGCATACTATTGTAATGATCATTAAAAGAACTTACATTTTCTAGAACCCATATGAATCATCACTATTGGAATCTATTTGTCGACCGGTCTCATCATCACTATCCTGCATATCTTCTTCGTTGTCTGACGGAGGTGGAGGCTCTTCCTCATCGTCAGCGTCAGTGTCTTCATTTAACTTTTCAAGCATAATTATGTCTCTTTGATTCACAACTGCCTCACCATCAATCCATGCGCCGTCGTTGTTTGGGTCCAGGTCAACATAACCCAAGTCATCATCCTCCTTGTTTCAGACCACGTCATCATGTTCCTCTTGAAAGAACACTCCCTTCTATGTCATGGGGTTTATGTTGTAGTAATCATCATAGTTCGGGTCCGGTAGCTTACCATGTGGCGACACGTTGAACACAACTTCCCAACCCTTTAGGTACTCTTTATGGCATGGGTAAGGCAAATAATATACTTGTGTGGCCTGGGTAGCGGCGATAAAGAGATCCACTTCGGCATAGATGATTGATGGTTTAACTTCAACTAAACCAACAGAAGGCGTATGTCTCAGACCCTTTTTGGGGTCGAACCATCAGCATTTGAACACAGTGAGACTTAGGTGTTTACGGCCACATTTCAATGTAAGATCGTATATTTTTCCTACCCTTCCGTAGTAATCTACTTTATTATCTCCTTCGGTGAAGCCTCCGGTATTTATGGTTTTGGGATCAGGCCGACTGTTCTGGTGCTCCTCTATATGGAAGAAATACCCATTCACATCATACTTTTGGCATGTCATGACGGTAGGGTCAAAACCCATGGAAACCCATCTCAATTCTTCATCCATTGATTCGTTCAGATCATTTCGCTACAAGTTTAATTGAAATTATAGGGTGCATGAGTTTAATTGGAAGTGTGAAATGGGTAATAGGGAAGTGTGAAAAATTACTTTCTCCATGAACCACGCAACGAAATTTTTCCTTCCATCAGCACCCTTTAGGAGAAGAGCAAGTGCCTCCGCTTCAGTAGGAGGCAACATTCCCGTCCACTCTTCCTCAATGAATCGACTACAATAAGAAAAACAGTATAAGAACTAGGCAAAGTGAACATAACGAATTGACTAAAAGAATGGTGCAAAGGTATTACCTCATCCACTCATCCTCAACTTCCTTGATGTTGTGCAAGATATAGAACATGACATCCTCCCACTCATCTCGTGGCATGACATAAGGTGTCGAGCATCCAGCCCTGCCACCTTGCCCGATGAATAGAGGCAACTTGGATTTATACTTGGGTTCTTCTGTATTGTATCGAGACACCTTATTGTGTAACATGGGAACATGGTCCGGATAGTAGGCTACCCTGAGGTCTGCCACCTCCTCTAGGATAACTGCCTTAGCTATGGAAGCTTCAATCTTAGCTTTGTTTCCACATTTCTGTCTCAGATGCTTGTTCTGTCTCTCAGGGACGTACTACCAACGATTCTGCACAGGGCCCCCCAACAATACCTTGTTCGCGAGGTGCAAAATGAGATGTGTCATCGGAGTAAAGAAGCCTGGCAGGAAGATCTTCTCTAGCTTGCATATCAACTCCGACGCCTTCTTATGCATTTCTTTTATCTTCTCAGGACATACTTCTTTAGCACAAAGCGTGCGGAAGAAATGGCTTAACTCCGCAAGCACACGCCAGACACGCTCGAGAACATAGCCCCAAGCCATCACCGGCATAATCCGCTCAATCCATACATGATAGTCATGACTCTTGAGCCCAGTCACTCTGCTCGTTGAAAGATTGACCCCCTTACTTATATTCGATGCATAACCATCAGTGAACTTCACGACGTGTTTCAGCCACTTGAATGCCTCCATCTTATGATCCTTTTTAAGTACGAAGTCAGCATCTGGCTTGAACCAAGATTTTCGACTGCATGTGGGAGGCTGCATGTGAAGACGTGGTCTATCACAAATATTTTGTTGATCGACTCTAGCACTAACATTATCCTTTGTCTTATCAGGAATGTTGAGGATCGTGCGAAAAAGGGACTCTGCGACATTCTTTTAGGTGTGAATCACATCGATGTTGTATGGAAGTTTGAGGTCCTTAAAATAGGGAAGCTGCGTGAAGGGGGTAATGTGAGTCCAGTTGTGCGTCTCACCATATCCTTCAAAACAGTTTTTCCCTTTACCTTTTCCTTTGCCCTTGCCCTCGTCTTCGCCTGTGGCTTTGCCTTTGCCTTTGCCTTTCCCTTCACCGACAAGCTTAAGAGCTTTCAGCTGAGCAAGCACATCCTCACCAGAAAACGTTGGAATCTCGTTTACTTCATGGACAACTTTGCCTTTTGTGAAGTTCTTCTTGTCTTCCCTATCAGGATGGTCTGGAGGGAGGAACTGTCGATGCAGGTCAAAGGCAACATACTTGCCACCCTTCTTCACCCAAATGAAAATCAAGGCCTGCATGCACACTGCGCGAGGCATCTTTCCACTTGTACACCATCCGCAGAATAGGGCATAGCCGGGAAAGTCATGCATGCAATACTGTAGCCAAACTTTCATCAAGAAATTTTTCTGCGGATGCCGGTCGTATGTCAACCTAGAGAAGTACCAAGAATGGTGCAAATCATCCACCAATGGATGCATAAACACACTCAAATTCTTCCCCGGATATTCAGGCCCCGGAATTATAAGCGTCAGGAACTTGGTCTTGCGTTACATTATGGCGCCGGGAAGGAGATTGAGCGGAATAACAAATACGGGCCAGCAGCTATATGGATTAGACGACATACAATATGGATTGAACCCATCACCTGTTATAGCAATTCTGACATTCCCAACCTCGGCTGCTTCCTCCGGGTACTCTATATCAAATGACTTCCATGCTTCACCTTCTGATGGATGTACAATTTTTTTGGATTGTACCTTTTCCCTTCGTTGTGCCACTTCATCATTTTGGCAGACTCCTCGGTGATGAAAAGGCGCTGTAGTCCTTTTATAAAATCAAGATACCGAAGAACCTTCACATGGATTTTTAGCTGCTGCTTCTGACCATGCTTATCGACCACCTCAATATACCGAGAGGAACCACACTTCCTATAGTAGTTATCATCCGCGTACTCATGCCTAAACAAAAGGCAATTCTTTGGACAAACATGTATTTTCTCATAGTCCATGGAGAGCGCCTTCATTATTTTCTCTGTAGCGTACATGGTTTTCGGCAGTTCATGGCCCTCAGGCAGGCTGTGAGCCCATACTCTCAAAAATGCTTCGAAGCAACCTCGGCTACAGCCGTACTCAGCCTTGACTGCCATTTGTTGCGAGATGGCATCCAGCACAGATAGCTTGGCACCCTCATAGAGAGGTTTCTTTGACGAGGCCAAGATTTCCAGGAAGGCCTTTGCGGTTTCCTCCGGCTCCTCCGGTTCATTCGCTGAATGTGGCGGAGGTGTTAGCTGTGCAGCAAAGACATAATCTAGCATGTCTCTAACCCCATCGTCCTCATAACCAGCGACGCGTTGTCGTATCACATCCTCTCTACCACGATCCCACTGGGCAAAGTTTATCGGCATATTAAAGTTGGGCATAAATCCATTCGTGCGAAGGTGCTTAGTCATCTCACTCTTATCTCTGTGGATACGTCTTTTACATCTGGCACACGGGCATTCTGGCACCATCCTCATTGGACTACGGAATATCTCTTTCAAAAACACATCAGTTTTCTCGACCCGTTCTGTTGTTACTTGATTCCGACGGAAAAACCCACTATACATCCACTGATTATCTGCCATCTCTGCTTTATTGGAAGCCACACAACAAAATTAAGGATTCATTTAAATTGCTCACATCAATATTTTATTTTTTAGAGTGTTGACGAGAAACGACATTTAATCCACCTACATCTCTAATAGGTAAAGATGTGTCCTAATCCCACCCGAGAATGTGTAGATTGAGTACGTTGTCCATGCTCTACCCCATTCCGAGACAAAATTTTGGCAGCACTTCCCCGCTGTTCTCCAAATACACATCTCGACAAAATGCCGAGAGAATGTGCATCGGGAGAACAACAGGGAGGCGCCGCCGAAATCCTGTCTCGGAACGGGGTAGAGCATGAACAACGTACCCAATCTACACATCCTAGGGCTGTCCGTGGAAAGCAATGGACAATCCGAAAGAGCTACGGGAGACCTAGGTTACGCGACCTGATGTGAAAATTTAATCTTGTTAAAAGAGGCTAGGAGTTGAAGGTGGATTCGTAGCTCACCCTCCGCTGTAGAGGAAGTAGTCGAGCAGCGGTAGGATCACGGACCAAACCCAGACGACGAAGGCTCCAGTGAGATGTAATACCACAAAGCCTGTAAATTTTACCGAGTCAAAAATTTGAGGGCATCACATCACATAAAGCATTGACACACTACTAGGAAAAGGCATGCTAGTGGCGCACCAGTTTTGCCTTCTAATGGCACACTACTGGTGCGCCACAAGCATCACACCATTAGAATTAAATTCTAATGGCGCACCACTGGTGCGCCATTAGTATCTCGTGTTCTAATGGCGCACCATGTAGTGCGTCATTAGTATTACCCATAGTGCGCCATTAGAATTCCTCCTAGGGGGCCATATGTACCCATGTGCTTTGGCATACTAATGGCGCACCAGTGGGTGATGCGCCATTAGTGTGATTATCTCAGTGCGCCATTACTGTCTTGCGTGGTGCACCACTAGTATGAATATTAGGTTTTTTTCTTTTCTGATATTTTCACAGGTTTCAAAATATATTATTGGACAGAATTTAGACAACACCACACAGCAACAACAGATTCATCGAATACAATAAAAGATTAGTCTCCGAATACAAATCATCATATTAGTCTCCGAATTCAAAAGACCAAACAAAGATAGAACGTTACAAGTCTCGAGACCGCGAGTAGCAAGTTTGTCTTCACATTACAAGTCGATATCGATCATCTAAACTACCATGACATAGAAGAGAGCTGCGGTCATCACAATGAGCATCATCGCGATGAAACTAGTCTTCATCCGGTTCCTCCAACGCTCCCTCCTCTCTCCCGCTAGATAGCGGGCGTATCTAGATTCCGCCTCCGCCCTAGTGGTGTACCCTTTGTAACTGTTACCGCTGAAACGGTGAACCTGTCTCCGACAGTCCTCCCAGTCGTCGTAGACTTCGGGAACCTTACCCTTGTACACGACATACGACGGCATCTCTATGCACAAGCCAAACAACAGACAATACATAAGCAATATATAAGTATGCAACAAAAGGATCGGAAGAGAAAATCAAGACATTAATAGCACGATTCATGGTCCTACTAATAAATAGCATCGACTACATCTAAGTTAAACGACTGTCTAAACCAAAGAGACATACAAGTTCATTAAAGTTTAATTACAACATGAGCCAATCAATGTTTCAGAACTATACATAGCATCACTACTTTCGACTCGACTCATGGGGGACCGGAGCGTGGATGAAGCCGCCGTCTGTCGTGATGGTCATGAAATCGCGGGCGTTGTCAGCCTGCATTTGTAGCGTTGTGTCTATCTCACGGTTGGACGGTTGATATCTGAGGTAGAACTGCCCCGAGGTACGAAGGACATCTTGATGGATAATTTCTGCAAACTCCGACTGGATGCGAAAGAATTCTCGTCTGATGTTCGTGTCCTGGATTGCCTACAAGCTCGCAGCCCAATCTTTGAGATTGTCTGGTTGCAGAAGGTGATGATGGTCCCGTATGATCGCCCGCATGTGATGGAGGGCGTAGTAGGCATCCTTCTGACCGCCAGGCGGCTGCTTGACGCAGGAGAACTTTGTATTGTGGGCAAACACGTGTGCGCCGTACTGCCTATGAACTGGCTTGGCGAAGGTGCCTCCAGATTTGGCATAGCCGGGGAGAACATCATCAAGAACTTTCTTGATATTTGTGTAGTCTATCTTGGAGTCACAGTCCGGGTCGAAATACGTGGCCATGGAATATTTCGGGCTTAACAGGATGAGTGTGCAATGTGTGTCACTGCACAGAACACGGAATGTTAGAAAAAAAGAACGATCAAAATCTAAGAAATCATATGTTGCGGGGCGGTTAGGGGATGACTTACTCGGGAAAGTAAGGCACGAGGAAGTTATCCTTATCTGGGTTTGCCAGAATGACGCCTTCGAGGTAAGAACTCGCGACATGCCGGTCCCCAGCGCTACACAAGTTCTTGGCACACATGTAGAAGGGGTCGACTATCACGATGTCCGCGGCCTTGTCTCTAATGATCCGCATATCCATACTCAGCGAAAACAGCTGAACGAAGGTGTAGTGCAGCGGATGAAGGTTAAACATAGCAAAGATGTCATCAAACCGTAGGACAATCGTACCCCTGATGGGGCCATCCACAAAGCCCTTGCCCTCTGGCACCTTGGCCACGAAAACCGGGTATGCCACATCATTCTCTTTGAGAAGCCGCTTCTCCAAAGAAAGAAGACTGCCATGCAGACTCTGCATAGCACCGGTTGCAGCATTGAGCATATTTGTCGGTAGCATCGCCCTACCCGCCACATGCACCGTACTCGAGATATCCTTAGGTGAAGGCGGCCCGTCCTGAGCACGGATCGTACTCGGTGCCGGCTGGCTCGCACCCTTGTTACTCTTTCTTTTCCATCCCTTCTTCTTCTGTTGTAATGGGACCGAGTTCTGCTCACAGACCACCTTCCTGAGTGTGTTGGGGCAGATAATATTTGGCTCCTCGGCTATCTGAGGCTCGGTGAAGTCGGCAGCTGGAGGCGTCTCCTGAGAACTGAACGCCAGACGACACCTGTTGCAATTGGGTTTCTCCGCCGTACCAGCTAGACCGCGGTCGTCTTTTGTAGGGTTGGGTTCTTGAGAAAGAGGCCCAAAGAATTCATCATCGTACCCATGTTCGGCAAAGTACTTATCAACATTGCTAAATGTACGGTCGTCGTCATAGTCGTCGTCATTCAGATCCTGTGCCATATGCATGTTCGGATCCTGTGCCATAGGGATGTCCGGCATGTCCGGTAGCGTTCAGCGGTCTTGCCATGGCTTGGCGCTGGCACGACTGGCGGTGTTGTTTTTGGGGTGGTGTCCCCTGCCCCAAAGAAATCTGGCTCTTTGGCCAAAGCAAGGGCCAGCTTATGCAGGCGCTGAGGGTCATCAGATCATCTTCGTCAGCCCCGGCGGGTCGAATCGGAGGTAACAACTCATCGCAGCTTGGCAGCACCCGAACCAGTTGAACCCTATACATGGTGGGTGGCATCGGTTTACCGTGGAACACGGGGTTGCCCGGTTGAATGATTTTTCCCTTGGCGACATCAACCAACTCGTCGTTCACGAAGTGCAGGAGAGTGCACGAAATGTCGGCGGCGCCCTGCGAAAACATGTAGGGCGTCAGGGATGCCCAGTCAAAGGCAAAAGGAGATGAAGTCCTCGGCCGAGAGGCTTAATTAGTTACCGTGATGATGGTGTCGAGCTCGGCTAATGTCGAGGCACCGCCAACGGTGAGCATGCAACTGACGGAGGGGCCGCTTGCTGCCGAGGTGCCGGCCGGCATACACCCGGGTGCATTAAGCTCCAATGCCGGCCGTGCCGGCGTCGGAGACACCAATACCGCCGCTGCCGGAGACACCAATGGTGCCGCCTGCGTGTTGTGCGAGTTGCTGGCCATGAAGCTGGGAATCGGGGGCGGCCCCTGTTGGACACCCACAATCCACGTCGTCAGCCCATGAATCAAGGTAGGCATAATACCGGTGAGTGTCGATCCCAGTTGTTGTTGCACTTGCTCTTGGATAATCTCCGGAATCCATGCCACTTGTGCCTTGAGTTCTTGAACCTCGCGCGACTGGCTTTCCGAGCTGGTCTTTTTCTCCTTTCGCCCACCAGCGGTATAGTATGATGACCATTTTGTGGACAAGCCTTTGCCGGCCACACGACCAGCTGACGATGGCTTACTGAGCTTATCCTTGTTTTTCATTATGTTCAACGCCCTATTTAGAGTGCTGTCCCAAGCATGGGTGCTCTGAGATGACCCCGCGCTACTGCTTTCAGTCTCCTTCGCCAGAACAAGCTCAAACGCCCTGGTCTTCGGATCCGTGGTAAGCTCCTTTGTTATTGGGTCCTCCTTGTACCGGGCCCTGACATAGTTCCTGGTCTGCTTGTCACTGCTGTATTTCTCGAAGCGGGGCGGTAGGCCTTGCTCGGCACACTCCGCGTCCTCCTTGTCCCATATAGGCTCCGCCACTCTGTAACCGCCGGGACCGAGTTTGTGTTCCCCTAAGTTCAACTCCCGCATTTCTTTCCCCCACTGACTTGATTCCGAGGTTGCACTGCTCTCGCACTTGATCTTGAACTCCTTGCAGTTATCTTCGCTGATCAAAGGATTTTTCGCCTTGATCTTCTCATAACTATACCGTTTCTCAATCATTCTCTTCACCGCGCTTCTCCAAGTAGACAGGGCCGTGCTCATCCTCGTGAGGGCGGCACTGTTCACTTTATTCCCTGAGAGGCGTGTGTTTTCAAATTCAGTGGGGAACTTGTATCGTTAGTGCAGCTTCGTGAAGAGGAGGTTGCGCAAATTCCCTCAGTCCTTATGCCTAAGGTTCTCGGTGTTGATCGAGACGGTGCTCCAGAGAATGCACCCAAGCTGAACCGAGTACCCCCTGACTATATGTTTGGGCTCCGTTGGATTCCTATCGGAATCCACTTGAGTAAATTCCTCCTTGACGGTGCGGAGCGCGTTCGGGCGCCGGTCCTTCCGTTGCCTCTTCGGTTGGCTGCCATCTATGCGTGTGCCGCCATCATCAGTGGTGGCATCCTCGGCGGCACCATCAGTGGTGGCATCCTCGGCGGCGCCATCAGTGATGTCATCCCCGACGCCACTAGGGGTTGTGTAGTCAGGATCGGTGTCTTCCGCGGCGTCCTCATAGCAGTGATGTTGTTTCTCCAACTCCCGGGACAACTCCCAGAATTGCTTCCCGCCCGAACCGCCAGCCTCCGTTGTGGGCCATGTTTCGCTCTAAATAGGAAAAAAGTTTGGTCAAAAAGTTGGTTATTATCAAGGACCAAGATCATGGTCTCATCATTTAGGGTTTGTCGATGCCGAGGCATCCTAAAAGCTAAGCTTTTATCATTTAGGGTTTGTCGACGCCGAGGTACCCTAAAAGCCTAAGTGTACATCATTTAGGTTCTCATAGACACCGAGGCATCTGGGGCAGCCAAGTTAAGTTTTCATCATTTAGGGTTTATCGATGCCGAGGCACCCTAGGTTGGGCCTAATCACTTGGCACTAATAACTTGGCTCTATTGCCACCTATGTTGGGTTTATCATCTAGGGTTTCTCGATTCTAAGGAGAATTCTAAGTTGGGCCTAATCACTTGGCTCTATTGCCACCTATGGTTTAATGCAGCAAGAATGGCGGGGCAGTTGATCCTACTTAACTAAGTACTAAGATACCCCGGCCCATGCATTAGTCGCAAGTACCCCATATGTCCTATTTTTAGCAAAGTCATGCTAAAATTCACGGAAAATTTCAGCATGACCTTTGCTGAAAATAGGACATATGGAGTACCCGAATTCGCCGGAACAGAAGTTAATTGACATTCCGGCAAACTCAAGGGCCTCTCTGGGTACCTGCAATATCATTATCCCCGCGTAATGAAGTCGCCAATGGGTCATTTCACAAGATCACAAGTAGAATCATCACAAGTACAACATCATCTATAGCTTTATATTAACAAAGCATCAGCACATATACAAAAGACCACTTATGCCAACAGTATGGTTTATATCAGATTCAGAGTTAGAAACAGGAAAAACCGGTGCTTCAAAGCCTACTGGACACAATTTACATCTATCAGTACGGGATGTCCTGACTAATTTCAAGTGTTCACAGGTGAACTTGTACCATGGATGAGCCTAGTGCTTCATTAGTCAACTGAACAGAGATAACAGGGCATAACACCATACATAAAGTGATGAGCATACATACTACTGTCCAAGAAAATTAACTGAATAGTATTGTGTCAAGTTCAGTTTGAAAATTCAGTTACTGCTTGAGTGATTTGACACCAAAAATTAGTTCCAAAAATTACAATGACTGTATATTGACTGCATATATTCACTGTACAGGACTGAATTGAGTCAAGAAAACCTGTCAATTTTTGTTCACTGCATATATTCACTGTACAAGCTGTCAAGTTCTATTTCAGCTCAAGTTTCATTACAACACAAACACTGTAATTCATCTGCTCACAAAAAAATTAATAATCAAATCAAATTACAATAGGGGTCCCAGGTTTGACCCCATGATACGTGCTATCCTGGGATTATTCCTCTTCTGAACAAACCATCATGCATCATTTTCTAACCAAGGCATAGCTCAGGAAAACCACTTGCTTTGACCAGAACTAGCTGATTACCCCAAATCTCATGGTAAAATTAGCAAGGCAGAACATTTCTCTTACATGACCATAGCAAGAATGACACACTCAACTTCATTGCTTCAACCACATGGACAACAGAGCAAATGTTGGAAGTTGAAAATATACTTTAGATTCACACATGCTCCCCTAATTATTTTGTCTGTATCTTTAGATTATCTAATTTAGGCACAATCATACACAATTCTGACTAATTCATCACTGTAGGCCAGCATGAAACACACTGCTCCAAAAAAGCCTAAAATTCCACTATTATTGCCTGTAAAAAGGCCTAATATCCACTAGTATTGCCTCTAAAAAAGCCTTAAAAGTCCACTATTGTTGACAATCAAAATATGATCTGAACTGTAAGGAGTTAACTGAAAAATGAGTGGTTGTTGGCATGAGGGAGTAAACTGATTGTTGGCACAAAAATATTGGTTCTGCAAACATGAAAACCGTCACAAAAATAATGCACTTGGTTTGTGTTGAGCTTTTGCTTTCAGGGATTGGTTTGTGTTGAGTTCTTAACCTAAATGTTCGGCAGTTTGAATCTCCTTTAGCTAGTTTGAATCCATGGACTACCCTGTTAGATTGGGACTGAAGATAGGTACCTGCTTATCTTTCTATTCTGTCACCAACAGTAGCTTTTCCAAGAGTAATATCCCGCATGAACATAGGTGAGAGGTTAACTAACTGCCTCAAAGGCAAATCAATGGTTATACATGGAACAAATTGCCAACGGTCAGATGACCTACACTGCCACGGTTGAGGGGAGGGAGGGAGGGAATGGGGAATGGTGGAGAGAGGGAGGAAGGAGGAAGGAGGAGAGGTACCTGGTCGTCGGAGGGGTCGGGGTGGCGAAGGGGTCGGGGTCGGGGTCCAAGATCCTCCGGGTCCTTGCTCGCCGCGGTCGAAGGAGAGCAGGGGCCGGTGGCGGAGGACGGCAGGGGCAGGCGGGGTGGGCGCGTCGGTGCTGCGCTCGCCGGCTGCTGCAGGGGCCGGAGGAGGCCCTCGCTCGTCGGAGGGAGGAGGAAAGGAGAGGAGCGGGCGGCGCGCGCTCGGCCGATCCCGTTCAGGGGGCGCGGGGGCGGCGGGGGTGGAGTCCCGCGAGGGTCGGGGCGGCGCCGTTGGGGCAGCGCAAGACCACAGCAGCGGCAGCGTCACCGACGGCGTGCAGGCGCGGCGGATGGAGGCGGTGGAGCAAGGGGGCGGCGGCGTACGGTTGGCATCGAGTGGGGGATCTGGCGAGGGAGGGAGGGAGGCCACAGTGCAAGGGGAATAGGTGGAGTGGGGGAGGGATTCTAATGGCGCACCTCCCCCTAGTGCGTCATAAGTACGACGATTCTAATGGCGCACCTCCCCCTGGTGCGCCGTTAGAATTTTGTTTTAATTACTAGCCCGACTGGTCAGGTTATATTCAACCTAACCCTATCTCCATTGGAACACGCCCACTAGCCCGACTGGTCAGCACGCAACACACACACTAGGAGGTCCTGGGTTCAATTCCCAAGCTCCCCAAATTTTGTTTTTATGCATTTAAAATGCTATTTGATATTTATTTGTTTTTAAATATGTTCAAATTTGTTATTTGAAAATATTTATGAATATGAAAAAATATCATCAAATTTGTTATTTGAAAATATCATCAAATTTGTTTTTTTTTGCAATTTTAGTTGCATTCATTTGTGACGGTGGAGCGGGCCGGG